>NW_017275304.1:342323-382218 GCF_001594065.2 Cyphomyrmex costatus | reverse complement strand
ACATATATATATATATATATTATTTTCTATAGCAGTGATGTCTATGATTACAACTTGTATCACATAAAGCTGACTTTTTACAGCAAACATCTATAGCAGAAATCTCATCGACTATAAAAATACAAAAGAGTATAATCAATTATATACACACATGATAAAATTCTGGAAAAAAAATGCTTGATTGTCATCTCAACTACCAGGTTTACTACTGGATATGAAATTGATTTATCAACAACTACAGTGATGTAAGTACTGTATCAGCAAATACTAAAAAAGAAATCAAAATTTTAAAGGCTTCTGTAGTCTAAAGATTTAGAACACTTGCACGGAATGCCAGAGATCCGGGTTCGACTCCCGGCTGATATTTTTCGCAATGAAAAATTAATTATTTACAGATTTTAATAGATCATTCAACATTATCAAGATTGATATAAGATAATAGCATCAAAAATCGTTAAATTGTTAGTCAATTTAACTCGTGATATTACTGTGGTAGTTTATTAGTGTTGCGTTTCAAGTCTGAAAAAATTTCGGTTCGTAATCAAAGATTTACATATGTAGTATATAAATTCACACGCAATTATATATAGAAACGTATGCCAACATTAGCAAATATCATACACATACATGTGACACACATACAATTATCCATATTAAATGTAGTCAGTATTTAGTAAATGTATGCAAAGTTGTCGTGTACATTGGCCATATTGTCTGGAAGTGTCTTTAGACTAAATACATAAACAAATATCAATATAAACGGTTTAAAGCATTTCTCAATTAAAAAAAAATAAATTTTTTATTGTTATTTAATATTACAATGCAATTATATTTTATTATACTAGACTAAATACATAAACAAATATCAATATAAACGGTTTAAAGCATTTCTCAATTAAAAAAAAATGAATTTTTTATTGTTATTTAATATTACAATGCAATTATATTTTATTATACTATAATTTCCTTAATAATTTGAAAAATATATCACAGATAAAAATAATACTACAATATTGTTTTTCATTAAAAACAATATTGTAGTATTATTTTTATCTGTGATATATTTTTCAAATTATTAAGGAAATTATATATAGTATAATAAAATATAATTGCATTGTAATATTAAAATTGTTTTTCATTAAAAACAATATTGTAGTATTATTTTTATCTTCATATAACTTATATAAGCAATATCAAATCTTATTAGACCATTAGAGTTTAAAGTGATAATTATCGATGAGAACATAACTCTATATCCAACGCTGATTGGATGCTTCTAAAGGCCATTACACGTACAAAAATTTTAGTAGTAATCGTAAGGTCTTAAGCAAATCGGCCAATCACAGTTTAGCGTATTAAAATGTGAGATCGTAATCTTGATTGTGATTGGTCGATTTGCTAAAGACCTTACGATTACTACTAAAATTTTCGTACGTGTGATGGCCTTAATATATAATTTCGTGTGAATTTATATACTACATACATAGATTCTTAAATGCGCGCCGATTAACTTATATTGCGAAAAATATTACCTCGGCTGGAAGTCGAACCTGGATCTTTGGCATTCCGTGCGAGATATAAAGCATTACGAAAAATGTAAACTTACGTTTCCTATTTTCTTATGTATTTCTATCCTATGTATCTATTCAATCCTATTTTCTCATGTATTTCTATTCTACGTATCTATTCATGTATTCTATTTTCACCTGTATTATCGTGTAATAACGTCTTTTACGCAAGAAAAAACCGTTTGCAATCCACCCAGACAAGAAAATATCTACGGGAAAAACGCAATTCACCCTGTTTATAATTTGTAGGCAGACAGACAATGTGCAATATGAGGAAATCTTGATCCCCCTTACGGAAATAGAAAATTGCGTCTATAAAGTTTACCCTTCGTATCCTGCTTGATCGTTTCCTAGAGAGGAAGTCACGCGAAGTAGCGCAGTCGCATTTGACTTTTCTCGCATGTACGTTCGAACAATCCGGTCAGTCATCATTGAGCTTTCGCTCCTTCAACAATGTATAGAACTATCACAAAGAAGACAAATTCGGTCGCGATTGCTATCTACGATTACAAGAAAGATATAAGGCTGAGCGTTCAATTGATTCGTTGGATGATGGAGATAATTGGCGCATGGCCGAAATCTGCTGTGATCTCATTGTTAGAGAGATACGCGTACGCGCTGTTAAATGTTATTTGTATCGGTTTGATTAGCTTTCTCGTCGTACCCGCTGTTATCTACATAGTGCTTGAAATGGATGATGGATACCTTATTTTGAAACTCTCCGGAGCATTGAGTTTCTGCATATTGGCCATCGTGAAATATTTTTCGTTAATCTTTCATGAAAAAGATATTCGTAATGGTATCAAGTATATCGAGAATGATTGGATAAACACTCAGTATTACAGTGATCGGATTATCATGATCAAGAGCGCGAAATTTGGTCAACACCTTGTGGCAATTTGTATATTTTTCATGTATGGCGGTGCCGTTTTCTTCTATCTTGCCCTACCGTTCAGTGTTAGCAAAATTACAGAAGATGACGGTAACCTGACATATCGGCCACTGGTGTATCCAGTCGCCAGGGTGATTATCGATGTACGATATAGTCCTACTAGGGAGATTTTTTTTTGGATGCAGTGCCTATCAGGTTTTCTCGCTCACTCTATCACTGCTAGTGGATGCAGTTTAGCTGCCGTATTCGCGATGCACGCTTATGGTCGCATGGAGATCCTAATACAATGGATCGAGCATTTGATAGACGGACGAGAAGATTTATGTGATAACATGAATGAGAGATTGGCGATGATTGTAGAGCAGCACGTACGAATTTTACGGTGACTCTATATCCAAGTATTATCAGTGTCATGCATTTAATATATTTATAGTGCGCTACAATTTATTTTGAATTATTTAAAAATACTTAACGAAATCGTACTTTTTCTGTGAAATATATTATTTACGCGATATATAACGTATTTGATATCTTTCAGTTTTATATCATTAACGGACAGAATATTGCGTGAAATATCTGTCATTGAAATTGTACAATGTACAGTAAGCATGTGCCTTCTTGGATATAATATTATCACGGTACGCATATCGTATAAAGAGTATGTGTGATATAAAATTGTATTACAAAATATATTGCTACTTCGGAACAATGCTGGATTACAATCGATGTAATTTACAGCGACATGTACAATATATCCTTAAATATAAAAATTATTATATTGCAGGAATGGGAGAGCAAAAAGACTACAAGTTACATAACGTATACTGTTCTTCTTCTATCTTTTACTTTTAATATTTTTATATTTTGTTATATCGGCGAACTTGTTGCCGAAAAGGTAAAGCTTTACAATCAAAGCATTCCTCAGCATATCTGCATGATATATTTTTCCACAATAACAAGAGCATTTTTATAAATATTATTATTATATAATAACATATTGCTATAATAAAAATATCTAATTATACTAATATTTAAAAAATTCAGAATTATATTTTAGAGAGCACTCTTAATTGTGTAAGTGTAAATAAACTGACATTATATGTCGTCATTTGATGTCAAAATGGCAATAAATAACGTCAGTTTGCTGGATATTATGTTTTGTATAGAAAAAATAAATTGAAGAAGCAATCCTATAACTAGTACAAGAAGATCGGTGAAGTATCATACACGATCGACTGGTATTGTTTGTCTGGAAGAAAGAGCCTCGACGTCGTGTTAATGATCGCTATGTCCAATACATCGATCAAATTTACTGCTGGAAATATCTTCGAGTTGTCTTTCACTACTTTTGGTGACGTGAGTAACGTAATGTCAATATTTATCGTATCTGTCTATGAGAATATGATTTATGCATCATTCGTACAATCAACAGGTGATTAAAACGTCGGTCGCTTACTTTAACATGCTGCGTACATTAAATATATAAAATTCTTGTCTGAAACGTACAAATTAATAAATAATGCAACTAATAAGGTAGCAAATAAATGTCAATTAGTTATCTAATATGTATCAAGTAAAAAATTAACAGAAATGTTTTTTAAGAAATAAAAAATGTAACTGATTAAATTATTATAAAAATATTATTTAGCACTGCACATGCGACATAAAATCAAGCTAATGCAATTTGAAATAATATTTATTTAATTATTTTTAATGACGTGTTTATTCTGTTTTAAACTTATTGTTGTACATAATACATATGCACTCATCACGTATAAATGAACGAACAAGAAAATTTTAATTATCAAGGAATAATTAGAAAGAATATCATTCAAAGAGTACAAAATATATAATACAAAATAATATAAAGTCAACTACATATGATACCTCATTCTATGCAGATTATTTTCCTATTGTGCATCTAACACAAGTAATAGAATAGGGTATACAATAACTACGGATTAATCAACGCAAGTCACACTCGTATCGATCGCTACTACCCCTTCACTCTGGAAAATCTGAAACTCTATCTCTTAAGCTAACTATACTCCTTTAAAAAAAAAAGAGTTAAAAAATGCGCAAGCGCTGAGAATGACCCGATGTTTCCTTCATCGCAATGTTATCGCTCAATAGTTCGCGGACGTTCAAATCACTACCATGTCCCATTCCTTCCGCGTGTTTCCTACGCGTAACATTACGTATAAACAGGATAGCGAATACAGTATTCAACTAAATCGTTGGTTTTTGAAACCAATCGGTGCTTGGTCAGGAACCAATACTGGTATCACTGGCAAAGTGTTGTCACGTAGTATTCAATTTGTCTGTCATTCTCTGATTGCCTTCACGGTAGTGCCGTGCGCGTTATATATCATATTTGAGCCGAATGTGCATCTAAAGCTGAAGGCTTTCGGTCCGATGATACACTGGCTGATGGGTGGCGCAAACTATTGTTCATTACTGGCGCGTAGCTACGATATACGCAAATGCGTGGACCATATGCGTACCGATTGGCAGTATGTGGGAACGACGCGCGATCGCGAGGTGATGCTGCAAAATGCTAAGTTCGGTCGATTTGTATCCGCTTTTTGCGCGGTCTTCATGCAAGGCGGTGTCTGTTCCTACAGTATTATTACTACGCTGACACCAGCCAACGTTCGAATCGGAAATGTTACGATAACGACGCACCAGCTTCCATGTCCATTCTACACTGAGCTGGTGGACACTAGATACAGTCCAGCGAATGAAATCGTGATCGTCTTTCAATTGTTGTCAACTGTCATAGTAAACTCTGTCACGGTGGGCGCGTGCAGTCTCGCCGCGGTCTTCGCCATGCATGCCTGTGGCCAGCTGAGCATTCTGATGATGAGATTGGACGAACTTGTTGACGAGAAAGAAAGTGAACATAAAGTCACGCGACGAAAGATGGCTATCATCGTGGAGCAACATCTTCGTGTACTCAGGTAATATCCCTTTAAAGTTTCAAATGTATTTGATCTTTAATTGATTTATATTTCCATCAAAATTCAAATGAGTAGAAAAAATGAGATTGTAATATTTAAATAACCGATTCAGCAATTCTTTTTAAAAAATATTCTTTTTTAAAAATTATTTAATTAGTTTGTAATTAAAGTTTTCAAACTCTTTATTTAAATTTCTCTGCTGTGGAGAAGTTACTCGTAATAAAAAATAATATTATTAAAAAATGTATAATAGTATTATATATTGAATTATTATATTATATAGTATATTGTATTACTAAAATAATAGTTTTAATTTCAGTTTTGTATCGCAAATAGAAGCGATCATGCATCAGATATGTCTCGTCGAGTTGTTGGGGTGTACTACTGATATATGTATGCTCGGATATTATACGATTACGGTATGCTGGTCATCATATCAAAAAGTTGCAATAACTGCAAAATAAATCTTTGTGCGTGCGCGCGTGCGTTTCATTTATGTTGCATTTTTTATTATATTTTTTAATAAAATCAAGCAATAATGAAATTATTTTATACTGACATTCATATTTTACTTGTATGTGTATATACATATATATATTTATTATTATTAGAATTATTATATATAATTATAGGAATGGAAATTACACGATACCAAAAATTTGCTCACATACTTTACTATATTCATAGCCATGTCATGCAACATTTTTATATTTTGTTACATTGCTGAAATCCTCACGGACCAGGTAGTTGCATCGTGTATATTCATACACATATCTGTATATAATTTTTTTTCTTTTTTATTATAATAGTCTAAAATAAAATTATGACGTAAAAACAAAGATCAAATTAGAGTTTGTATAGTGTCAAAAAATAGGACAAATGGCATACATGACAGAGTGGTATCGTTTACATCATAAAATTGCGATCGATCTAATTCTAATAATTTCAAGATCGAATGCCGTTATTAAGATAACCGCCGGAAAAATGGTTCAGCTATCTATTGCAACTTTTGGAGATGTAAGTTTATTTGAATATTACATTAACGTTTTTCTATAAATAACAAAATTTCAATACAGATTTATATCTGTAGATTTTTATAAAATTTTTTTTTAATTTTACTATTTTTGTATATTTAGAAAATATATAATAAAAGACTCTTAAGGTTTAAAACAATTAAAAAATTAAAGGGCTTATAAGAGTCAATGGTTCACGATTAAAAATAGAATAAATAAATATAAATATATTAAAAGTTAGATATAAATTGTACAAATTATATATATACTTTGTACAATTTATATTTATAACTTTTAATATACTTATATTTATTTATTCTATTTTTAATCGTGAATCATTGACTCTTATAAGCCCCTTAATTTTTTAATTATTTATATATATAATAATACCATATACATTTAGCTATCTCTCTGTCTTAATGTTTATTATATTATTTAATACTTATATTGCTTAATATTAATTGCTTACAATTTATTATCATTCTAATTCTAATACATGCTTAGAAGGATCTAAAAATAATTACACTAAGGATATGTAAGGATCAGTTGGATCTGTCAATTATAATATAATTATTTCAGGTCATGAAAACATCGTTTGCGTATTTAAATATACTCAGAACAGTAGCGACATAATAAAAACTAGATGCATATATGACATAAAAATCCCAAATAACGAATAAAATGTAAATTTATTTAAATTATAATAATTAATAATCAATGTAGTAATATAGCCAATTTTATAGTATTAATATACATATAAATACATCTCTTACTTTTCAATAATGCCATTATGTGCAATATCCCATTTTATGTTTATTAATAATAATATTATATTTTGATGTGTGTGTGTGTGTAACAAACAAAATGTAACTTCTAACGGTTAAAGTGTTATATAAAAAGAATCAAAGAACGTCATACTTTTAGCTGATAGAATTTACATTAAGAATACTACTTGTTAAACAAAAGGGAAAAGTAACTGCAAATTTGATTACCTTTGTTGATCGAACTATCTCATGAATCGTGTTTAGATGCCTCGTACAATTCATATGATTTCGTGCAACTAGTAGCTGTAAGTATCGATTATATTCCGTCTCAGCGGCGTACAAATTTGTTCTCTCTCCTTGCATGTCCGCGCAGGCGCTGGCGTAACCACTGCTTCGTTAAGAAATCAAGTGGTAGAACTATAGCCCGTAGTATTATCAGTACCTGGCGCGTCGTCTTCGAAGCGACTATGAAGCGCGTTTCTAGCGAGACCACTGTGAGCGATTACAGACGAGATAACGATTATAGTTTACAGTTAAATCGTTGGTTTCTGAAATCGATAGGCGCTTGGCCAGAATTACAAACAAATTTAATGATTAAGAATATTTTAATAAATATCTTGCGATTAATGTGTCATTCTTTAATAGCTTTTACCGTGATATCTGCTGTATTATATATATTATTTGAAGAGAAGGATTTCCGTTTAAGGCTCAAGGCTATTGGACCTACGAGTCATATTCTGATGGGTGGAATTAATTACTGCACGCTTTTGCACCATAATGATCGGATACGCACGTCTATAGAGCATATGGAGACCGATTGGCGGATGACAAAGAGAGAATACGATCGGGAATTAATGCTGCGAAACGCGAGAGTGGGACGCGTTATAGTGGGTACTTGTGCCCTTATTATGCAAGGTGGCGTTATTTGTTATAATATTGCAAGAGGAGTGTCACGGATATCCGTGGAAATCGGCAACAAGACAGTCGAAACAGGTCGCCTACCATGTCCGTCCTTCAACAAAATCGTAGATACCAGACTTAGCCCGATATACGAGGTCGTGCTCGCATTGCAGTGTCTCACGACCATCGTGGTAAATAACATCACGATCGGTGCATGCGGTCTCGCCGCTGTTTTCGCAATGCACGCTACCGGACAACTCAACGTAGTGATGCTACGTCTCGAAGAACTCGTCACCGAGCGACAAGATCTCCTTCAATTGAGACTGGCAAACATTGTGGAGCATCATCTGCGAGCGCTAAGGTAAGATGAATTTTCAAAAATTACGTACAAATCAATTTTAATTGCTTATGAGAAATTATATTATCACATATTTTATAAACTTTTTCTAATTTTCTTAAATTACCTTTAAAATTAATTTCTTATAAAACATAATTTTTGTTTGAAAAGAGTGCCGGAAAGTTATAACATGTGGAAATATTACTTTATGTTTTTTTTTTCTAAATATGACATATTTGCAGAATTGCAACTGTCGCGGCTGTAAGATATTCGGATAAAAATTGAGTGTCTTTAACGTCGCGGCTGTTGCTGGATGTGTCGATTACAGGTTTCTTTCACATTTGGAGACAATTATGCGTGAGATATGTTTTGTGGAATTAGTCGGATGTACGTTCAACTTGTGCATGTTAGGATATTACACCATTACGGTATGCTTACAATTTAAGAAAGGTGAATACGTGACAAATTGTCTATCATTACTACCTATTTTGATTGTAAATGCTATTACTTTGTGTATTCTTTCAGGAGTGGCGTGAAGAAAGTATAAACACTATAATAACATATATCATGGTATTAACAGCAATGATGTTTAATATCTTCATATTTTGCTTCATTGGCGAGCTCGTAACGGACCAGGTATATATAAAGTGGTTGTGTTCCATTTGAAAAACTTTCCTCATCTGTAATAAAAATATGTATTATTCACACTTGGATTGACGGATTCAATTTCATAATAGTGTAAAAAAGTTGGCGAAGTAGCTTATATGACAGATTGGTATCAATTGCCGCATAAAACCATTCTTGATCTTATTTTAATAATCTTGCGATCAAGAATTGCTATCAAAATCACGGGTGGAAAAATATTTCATATGTCTATCCAGACTTTCGGTGTTGTAAGTATTTCATGAAAATTATAAATATAACTTCTAATAAAATTAAAATATCTAGTGTTTTTATTGCTAAATATATCACAAAAAGTAATATACATATAAAATGGTATAAACGTATTTTATGTATAACAATGGCATAAACATATAATAGGCAAAAAACGTATAATATATATAACAACTTATTAAAATACAAAATTAATTATTAAACATTTTAGGTAATTAAAACATCGGTCGCATACTTGAATATGCTTCGAACATTAACTATGTAAATATTATATGATAAAATATGAGAGAGTATTTGTAATATTCTATTTAAATATATTCAAAAATATGTAAAGTTTTTCGTATATAAATTGTGTCTTATACATAAATGTAATATAAATATAATCCACACATAAGAGTATAAACCATATAAGGACATATATGATAATAGATATATCAGCAAATGTACAACAAACGATAGAAATGATAGAAAAATAACATACTATAAATATAAATAAACTCTATATGCTCAGAGAGAGAGAGAGACTCTATGCTATGATATAGAAGTATAGAGCAAAGGTGGCTAAAAGTATGCATGGTTAATATCTTGATGTTTTCGGTTATAGTTTTCGGCATAACTATATTATGAAACTTTATCAATGTGGATAAAGTTGCAGAAAATGAATTCTATTGATTGATTTTTTTTGAGAATTAGAAATAAAAATTAATGTAATGATAGAAAAATAACATACTATAAATATAAATAAACTCTATATGCTCAGAGAGAGAGAGAGAGATTCTATACTATGATATAGAAGTATAGAGCAAAGGTGGCTAAAAGTATGCATGGTTAATATCTTGATGTAGATAATAGTTTTCGGTTAGCATAACTATATTATGAAACTTTATCAATATGGATAAAGTTGCAGAAAATGAATTCTATTGATTGATTTTTTTTGAGAATTAGGAATAAAAATTAATGTTATTAATTTTTTCTTTCTAGGTCTTAAGTGTCTGATTGCTAATCAAGACATTTTCTCGTACACTTAAAAGATAATGCTTTTTTTATTTATAAAATAGTATATATACATATAATATTCTTCAATATATATTTCAATATATGTCAGTTATTTCTTTACATGATACAGTCCTTGTCAAGTAGAGTCAAGTCGTTGTAATTACATATTGTCTAAAAGTATGCAATGCGCTTTAAAGTAAGTTAAGAATAGGTATGTATTCTTGTTTCCACGTACACTGAGAAACAAATTTGTTAAATTTCAGTAAATATTTCTTTGAATAGTTCTAGCGGAACATTTACTTAAGGTAAATAAATATTTAAATAAATGAAAAAAAAATGATAGTTGAATCAAATTAATGGTTCTTGGATCTAATAAATATGTGCTTACCTTTATTAAATATTCCGCTAGGACAATATTCAAAGATATATTTATTAAAATTTAGTTTTTTACAATGTACTCTTATCCAGTATAGTCTTGCTCTAACACGAATATGTAATGAGTATATATAATGGCTTTATAAATCTAGCGTTTTTTGTTTTCGTTCTTGTCCAATTTCTTCGTAGTATATAGTTGCATAGAATAAAAATTTCTTCTCCACGATTAAAATATACATACTAATAAACCTGTCCCTGGTGTATTTCGTGTCCAAAGCTGGAAAAAATAAAAAATTACAGATTTCTTTATTCATTTTTACCTTCAACGTTGGTTGCCGTATTGAGATAAAATGGATTAAAAAATCTGTGATTTTGTGAAGAAATTGAACAGGAACGAAAACGTCAAAAACGCTAGTTTATTTAATACAGATGGTTCCAATATTCCCTTAAATAATTTCTATGGGAATTTATATATCATATGTAATCATTAGAATTGCACGCCGAATTGGTTCTTCTTCGGACTTGCATACGCAACTAACTATTTAAACTCTTTTGGTGTATTTATACGGTTTTAATAAATTGTTTAGTATATATATATATTGTTAATAATTTCAATTTAAATCTTATTATTAAAAATAAATTAATTTATTGTACGAATATTATATTAAAGCAAAGAGAATATTTCTTTTTATTATTTTTTATTATTAATTGAATTATACAAATATATAGCAAAATTTGTTTATTGTACGTGCACGTAGTTTTAGCCGCTTTTCTCCTACGTATGATTTACGATCATATGATTTTATCTTTAGGATAAAAATTTTTTCATTATCATTCAAGGCTTCACTTTTCACATTTCCGCCTTAGACTTGCTCTTGTCTGCTTGCAAAACAACTGTGCGGACAGCACAGCATAAGTCTTACGCGAATAATTAATGGACAACGGCATATAATGCTTCGATAGTAAGAGTTGAACGTTCCTTCATCAATTTACAAAAGTCAATACACTATAAAATGTACCCTTTGACATCCTGATATACTCACGTAATCGTTTTCCTTTTCTCGTAAAGGAAATATTATACCAAGAACGGCGCAGTCGCATTTAGTTTCTCACAGCCGAGTTTTGCGTGCATCCTCTCAGTAGTAGTCGTGTTCTCGTACTTGAACAATATCTGAAAATTCCATGCAGAAATCAAGCTCTATCGTGACTATCTATAATCACGAAAAAAATATGCAATTGAACTTCCAACTGAATCACTGGATATTAAAGCCAATTGGCGCCTGGCCGAAATCAATCAATCTCTCATGGATAGAAAAATTAATGTATTTTTTACTAAATGTAATCTGTATTGGTCTGATCAGTTTTCTTTTCATACCCTGTGCTGTCTTCATGGTGATTGAAGAAAACGACACATATCACATCTTGAAGCTCATTGGGCATTTGCTCTTTCTTGTGATGGTCTTTGTAAAATATTTTGCGATGATTTTCCGTGAGAACGATATTCGCAAATGCATCGAGGAAATTAAGGACGATTGGATGACCATTCGGCATTGTGACGATCGGATCATCATGATCAGGAACGCGAAGTTCAGCTGCCGCCTCGTGATGTTCAGTGCGTTTTTCATGTACAGTAGTGCTTTGTTCTATTATTTCGTACTGCCGTTTAAACTCAAAATTACGGAGGAAACTCAAGACGGAAACTTGACGTATCGACCTATGACATACCCAGTCGCCAAGATGATCATTGACGTACGATATAGTCCCGCTAATGAGATTTTTTTTTGGGTGCAATGTATGTCGGGTATAGTTGCACATGCCATTTCAGCTGGTGCTTGCAGTGTGGCTACTATGTTCGCGATGCACGCTTACGGTCGCCTCAAAGTTCTAGCGCAATGGATTGATCATTTAGTGGACGGACGAGAAGATTTTTGTAGCAATATGGATAAAAGATTGACGATGATTGTACAACAGCACATTCGAATCTTACGGTAAGCTACGTAATAAAATTTGTGATTGATTTTAGTCAGTATACTCAACGTTTTAATGAATTATTAAGATGTACAGTTTAAGAGATAACATCATTCTTTTTTTTATTTCTTAAGCTAACGTGTCTGCTGACTTTCAGTTTTATAACGCTAACAGATAAGGTCTTGAGCGAAATAGCTTTCGTGGAAATTGGAGGATGTACGATAAACATATGTTTGTGTGGATACTATGTTATGATGGTATGCATATCGTATAACAAGTACGTGTCGCAAAAATGTAACTTTTTTTCGAGTAAAATTAGAAATAATTACATAGTACAATTAAAATTTTATTTAACAATATGTACAACATGTTTTCATATGTAGAAATGTTTTCGTTGCAGGAATGGGAAGATAAAACTAGCGTATTAATATATATCTCTCTTGCTTTGTCTCTTGTGTACAATGTTTTCATATTTTGTTATATTGGCGAGCTCGTTACTCAACAGGTATTATTCTTACTTTAACAGCATCTCTGCACTATTAATGTTAAATTTTACAAATGTAATTTCTTTAAATTAAAAGTATTAATATATATTCGCACAATAAGTAATATAAACATAATGATATTTGAAATTTATCTGCATTTTGGAAATTAAATTTTTTTTATGTAAGAAAATGAATATATACAATTGACATAATGAGAAAATCAATCCTGCAGTGCAAAAAGATCGGCGAAGTATCGTACATGACTGATTGGTATCGTTTGCCAGATAAAAAAGGTCTTGCTCTCATTTTGATAAATGCTATGTCAAATTCGTCCGTTCAACTTACCGTAGCGAATATCGAACTGTCCATTAGTACTTTTGGTAGTGTAAGTAAAACATTATTTAAAAAATTTATTTACAAATCATACGACTTATGTGTTATTTTTCTAAATAGGTAATTAACACATCAGTTGCCTACTTGAACATGTTACGTGCATTAACTATGTAGACACTCGCACGTGCGATATGTAATTACATTTATTATAATATATAATTAAAAAAATGGTACTAGTAATTTCATACAATCGATTAATCATCTATGATTAAATAAGAATAAGAAAGACAAGAAATAAAAAAAAGTAGATTTAATAAATAAAAATATGTACTGACATTTATTCTAAAATATTTCTTTCGTATCTTATTTCTCTAATTTTTTTCTCGCACTATTTATAATTAAATTCTCTAAATTTCAGAATATGATCATTATATTTCAGAATACTGATTTATTTAATATGTATATATTCATCTAATTGTGTGTCTAATTTTATAAATACGTATGTACATGGAACAAACGGTTATTTGGTTGCCATGACCAAAAGTTGCCCATCAATACATTTTTAGTTGTAAGAACTATAGTACGATTGTGATAAAATACTATATCTTAACGATTATGGATGTTAAGATATGTCTATCATACTGTTAAGATATATTATCATAACCAAATTATATTGATGAGCAAAAGTTATCATTTATTTCTGGTTGTGGCAACTGTAACATTTTTTCTGTATGTATGTGTATATATATGTGTATATGATTTTTTGTATATATGCAATATTTTTACTTCAAGAATTCATAAAAGAAGAATGATATCGTGATCCTTTACCGATTCCTCTCGCGAAAAATATTTGTGAAAGAGAATATATGTATGTACGTTTTACGAACATAATTCACGGAACAGTGACCAATATATCATACAAGGAAGAGGAAGAAAAAAATCCCCTTTTGTCATGACTGTCAATATGACTATAAAATGCACCCTTCGACTTCATGACGTGATTGATCGCTCTTTCCTTGTAAGTTGAACGCGCAAGCGCTTGACATGACCACCTGTCCTTAACTTCTCTCGATCCTTTCAGTACTACTTGAGCTTCCGTACTTTAACAATGTGGAAATCATCTCCTATTCAGAAATTAAATCCGACAGTGACTGTTTACGATCACGAAAAATACGTAAGTATCCAGCAACTTCGTTGGATACTGAAGTCAATTGGCATTTGGCCCAATCCACTCGAATCCTCTTCTTCGATAAAGAAATATATGCGCGTGCTAATAAATGTATTTTGTCTCGCTATGATGACTTTTATCTTTATCCCGTGCGTCTTCTATGTCGTGCTCGAAGTTGAAGACACATACAATATCTTGAAGTTCACTGGACCGTTGACCTTCTGCGTGATGGTTATCATGAAGTACAGTTTGCTGGCCCTTCGTGGGAGAGATATTCGTGTATGTATCGAGCATATTAAAACCGATTGGAGGAATACATGGTATCATAGCGATCGCGTGATGATGATCAGAAATGCGGAATTTAGCCGTCGTCTCATAGTGATCAACGCGTTCTTCTCATACGGTGGTGTCATGTTTTATCACATAGCTTTGCCGATTGCCGTGGGCAAGATTACAGAGAGAAATAGTAATCTGACGTACCAGCCACTGGTGTATCCAGTCGCCAGGAAGATCGTCGACACGCGTTACAGTCCAATTAATGAAATTTTCTTTTGGGTTCAGTTCGTGGCAGGTATCATTTCGCAAACCACCACAGTTGCTGCCTGTAGTGTGACTGCCGCTTTGGCAGTACACGCTTACGGTCGTTTGGAGATTCTCATGCAGTGGATTGTGTATCTAGTGGACGGGCGAGAGGATTTTGGTAATAACGTGGACGAAAGGCTGGCCATAATTGTGCAAGAACATGTACGAATTTTGTGGTAAGTCTACTATCCAGAAAATAACAATTATCTTCCTCAAATGTATTGTATATTAAAAATCCTCATTACATTTTTGTAATCTCCTATAATAATGTATGAAAAATACCGTGTTAATCATCTCATGCTTCTTTTTCACTATAATACTAGCATTATAATTGTAACAACATTTTTCAAAAAACAAGAAAAATTTATTGATAAAGTGACTTGCACCAAAAATATGCTCAACCATACGTGTATTATTTTGCAGTTTTATAGAGTTAGCAGAAAAAGTATTGCACAAGGTATCTTTTGTGGAAGTTGTAGGATGTACGCTCAATATATGTTTACTTGGATATTACATAATTATGGTAGGCAAATCGTGCACAATATACGATAAAACTCACTACTCTGATATAATATTAGGATAATGTATACAAAAAATGTTTCCGCGTAAAAATAAAAAATTTTAATTACAGGAATGGGAAAACGACTTTGAAATTTACATAACATATATTGTTCTGCTTATAAGTTTTATTTTTAATCTGTTCATATTTTGTTACATAGGTGAACTTATCGCCGAGCAGGTATTTGATTTCATATCACCAAAAGTTAAAATAAAAATCTTACAAAACAATATTTAACAATAAATGTATATGTGTAATAAATAAATTAATCGTCACAGTGCAAGAGGGTTAGTGAAGTATCGTACATGATCGATTGGCATCGTCTACCAGGAAAGAAAGCTCTAGCTATTGTACTAATGATAGCGATGTCCAATTCATCGGTTAAGCTTACTGCTGGGAATATCATTGAGTTATCTATAAGCAGTTTCGGTGATGTAAGTATTCATATAAATTAATTGTAAGAATTTTATAAAATAATTTTTTAATTACATATATACATGATTTATAAACGTTTATTAAACAGGTGATTAAGACATCGGTTGCTTATTTAAATATGTTACGTACACTAACTACTTAAAAATTTTTTGTAGATTAAATTATAATAATTATGATTGATGTCAATTGTATTTGTTGCAAAATAAGTAATAATATCAAACCAGCAATATATTTATAAGTAGTAAGATTGAGGTAACCATTTCATAAAATACATACATACTCGTATATCAATTTTACATTTATTTTAAATCCAATTTTACATGAGAATGAAAAAAGAAAAAAATAAATTGTAAATGCCGAGTGCAATAAGTAAGAAGCATTAAATTAATACTTACTTAAGAATCTAATATGTCTTTTATACCTAGTTTTTAAAAATAACTTTTAGCTTGATCTGTGCAATGAATGTAAATCTTCTCTCTATTACAATTTAATAATAATAATTAAAAAAAAACAATATATTTATTAAAAAATAAAAGATTATTTTAAAATGTTAATAAATTATTTCCCACACATAAAATATACAATATATTTTATATATTTTTTAAATTTATGATAGACATAAATGTTAACTAACAATTCATTTAACAAATCACTTATAAATTTTCTGATTTTTTTCCATTAATATGTAATCTTAACATTACTTTCTTATTAATATTTGAAGCATATAATTATTTGTGTTTTATTTATATTTTGTCTCAAGAACATATTAGATAAAATAGGGTTACTAGTAAAGAAAAGTAGCAGAAATTCAAGTAAAGAATACGATATGTGTCAATATGCTGAACGAAAGATATATCTTTTAAGGTGAAGATCTATATTTCACAGATAAAAAATTCATCGTGTTTTCACGTGACTTATAACTGATAGATAGCACTTATTCAATCATTTCCTATCTTTATTACATATTATATTAAACTGTATATGCAACAAGTACTGTAAATATCGATTGTGCACAATAAGCCTACACAGCAACGTACTTTCTGTGAGGAATAAGTCATATGTCCGCGTATATACTGCTGTAACTACTTGACTTGCCATCGAGATGCATAGTCAGAAGTAAAGACTGATTGACGTATTCACCGCGAATAAAAAATAAAATGCGGTCTTTTTGCATTCATCTAAAATAGACGTTTACAGGTAAAATAATAATTTACAGCCTTCAATTAAATTGTTGGATCTTAAAACTGATAGGTGTTTAGTTGAAAGAGTTTGATAACCGAGATTTTATCAAAAACTCTGAAAAATCATTGTAATCCTTCAATTAATGAGTTACTTCTTGATAATTCTTATTGTGAAACTATACAATACATTCTTCTCGAAGAAAAGGATATCCGTTTAAAACTGTAGGCCATGGAGTCTATAAATTACTGGTTTACGGACAGTATAAATTGCTTATAATTGTGTTAAAAGAGTCAGATACATAAATTTATTAAACATATGGAGACTGAAGATATCGCTAGAAGAGAGCATTCCCAGTAAGAAATGACAATGGAATCGACGTCGATTTGATGATTTCGACGTCGAATCGACATCGATTCGATATCGATTCCATTGTCATTTCTCACTGGCATGATGCGAGAGAAAGATACATTTATGGCAAGCGTTTAAGCATTCATCATGCAGAATGGTAGTTTTTACGAGATACTTTTTGTAGCGAGAAAAATATCACGATGACAATGAAACGATTGCAATAGATCATTTATCATATCCGTTTTTCAATATAATCGTAGATACCAAGTTTAAGCTCAGTATATGAGGTCCTCTTCACGCTTCAGTGCTTTTCGTCCCTCATCATGAACAACATCACAGTTGATGCGTGCGGTTTGGCCGCATTACTTGCGACATACGCATGCAACACAATCGAGTACGTTGCGACTCGAAGAACTGATTGAGAAAATAAGTAAAGACATCATTCAAAGAAAATTAGCAAATCCCATCAAGCGTCATCTGTAAGTATTAAGGCAAGTATAATTTATCATTATAAACATTTACACAGCTTTTAAACATTAAAAAAAAACAATCAAATTTATAAGTAATTAATAACTTAAATTTATTTAAAATTATTATATTGATTAAATTAAAACTTTAACGTAAATTTTGTATGAGTAAATGTATATCTGTCACATAATAAATATTTTATATAAAATTATTATACTTTTGTATTATACACATAAAAGGTATGCATAATATGCATTTTAATAGTAGATTTTTGTATAACTTACTTATTTTTTCATTTGTGTTTTTCATAAATCTTTAGTTAGTATTTAAAAAATATGCAATAGAAAAAAATAATTTTATAAATTTTACAAGTACAATGCAAGTTAAATAGTGATTCCTTATGCTCACTTACAAAGCAAAATGTGTACTGCACGCGTCACAGTTCGCATATTATCTACATGTCTCTACTTGCAATTGACGGTGCAACAAGTAGTGGTTATCGATTAGCAGAATGCACCGCCTCTTGCACGCAACTCTGAATGAAGACTTGCGCAATCGTAATATTGACTTTTCCGTTTCTACTGAGAAACGGGATAATACGGAGAAAATATTCAGTATTTTGCGTGCTTTTAAAGAACGATCATGACGATCACATCTGAATCTGATAAACCATCATCGGTTTTATATCACCGTAATGAACATCATGATTATAGTCTTCAGTTGAATCGTTGGTTTTTAAAACCAATCGGTGCTTGGCCAGAGTCGCGTGTTACTACAATTAGCGAAAGACTTCTATCGAGAATCATTCAGATAACATGCTACGTCCTCATAGCTGTCACGGTTATTCCTAGCATGATGTACTTCTATCTTGAGGAACAGGATCTCGATACCAAGATGAGATTTGTGGGTCCTGTAAGCCATTGGATCATGAGCACATTAAATTATACCTCCCTGCTGTGGCGCGGCAAAGACATACGTTGCTGCATCGAGCACATGAAGAACGATTGGTGCACAATACGTAGAAACATGGATCGTGGAGCGATGCTTAGATACGCCAAATTCGGCCGGTCTATGGCTGGATTTTGCGCCGTTTTCATGCACTGCGGTGTGTTCTCCTACAGTGTAGTGAATAGTTTAACGCCGGTAATCACTGTGGTTGGTAATGAGACTTTTTCGACGCGACTATTGCCTTGCCCGTTTTACAGCAAGCTATTAGATATCAGCCACGATCCGACGAATGAGATCGTGCTAATGACACAATTCCTGTCAGGTTTCATAGCTAATTCCGTCATGGTTAGTGCGTGCAGTCTTGCTGGGGTTTTCGCAATGCATGTGTGCGGTCAATTTACCGTGCTCTACACGTGGTTGAATGAATTGACAGACGAGGAAAAGCGAACCGCTGCGAGTAAACTGGCAAACATAGTTGAGCATCATCTGCGTGTACTAAAGTAAGGTATACTTTAATTCAGTTACAGTAAGGCATTTTTGTAATAATTACAATACCAAATATAAATAAATCTTAAAATTTGAGATAATTATGATATTTTTAGTTTTATATCACGCTTTGAAAAAATCATGAATCAAATATGCATGGTGCAATTAGTTGGATGCACTTTAAATTTGTGTTTGCTTGGTTACTGTTCTATTAAGGTATGAAAAATATAATTAATAAAAATTTATTTTTAATATAAATGCATATACTTTTTAAAGTAATATATTCCCTTTTTTGGAAAAACGATTTTGTTCCTTTTTATGACACTAATCTGTTTTATAATTTCAGGAATGGGATGCAAGAAATACGAAAACTATAACAACATATGGTATTCTTTTCGTATCTATATCTTTCAATATTTTTATATTTTGTTATATCGGTGAAATAATCACGGAGCAGGTAACGCGTGCAAGTGAATCACAAAACTGCTTATGTTTCGGAATATAGTAAAAATATTTAAAATATTATTCATCATTATTCTGTACAAAAATATTCTTGTTATATATTTATAAAATTACTGCAGTGTAGAAAAGTTGGCGAAATGGCTTACTTTACCAATTGGTACTATTTACCTCATAAAACTGCCCTCGGTATGGTGTTAATAATATCGAGATCCCGTGTTATAATTAAAATTACTGCTGGAAAATTGATTTATCTTTCCTTAATGACATTTGGCGATGTAAGTACAAATTTCAGCAACACCAAACATTTTTATAATAAAAAATGAGGCTTTGTTATTTTTAGTACTCATCCTTCGTTGTATTTTTGCATAGCATACATTATAAATTTTTATAAATTTTTTATTTTATAAAAAAATTTAACGTAATAAAACTTCGAGAAAAAACTTATATTAAATAAAAATAATCTCTCATGAACTTTATTTTATTTAATCTATTGTTTTTTTAGGTAATTAAAACTTCTGCAGCATATCTAAATATACTTCGTACTGTAATGTAACATATTACGTGAAAATACTAAATAGACGTCAATTAAATATAGATATGCAATAGGAGACTATTTCAAAGTTTTGAGTTGTGATTCATTTTTCTTATCAATAATAATATGTATAGTTTCTTGATTACGCTTTTGAGGCTCTTTCACGGGTATTTTCTTCAATTATACCAGAAGGTTTACGGTTTATCGCCGTATCTTTCTATCAGTGCATCTCTCGCTCTGATAAAGGGAACGGCATGGTTCACGAAACGTTGGCATCAATAATGAAGAAAGACACGGCGATAACCCGCAAACCTTCTGGTATAATATGTATAGTGTTTACGAAATCGTCGAAATTGAGTAATAATTCATTTTTCTTATCAATAATAATATGTATAATCTTTACGAAATCATCGAAATTATCATATATAGTGTATAAAGAATTAAAGTATGTATAAAAACGTACAAGATATAAATACATAGAAATACTCACTCAATATATGCATTTCAAAGTTCATAAAATATTATAAAATTGCTATTTTCCTTTTTATGGTTTTTTCTTTTAATGTAAACTTCGCGAATGTAGGAGACATCGGAGACGAACGAAGCAACAAGTTGCATTATCGATCAGCATGAATTTCCGCTTCCTCGCTCGCAACGCATTTTCTCCTGTAATGTATCAATTTAGAATATGTATTATACGTCGCGTATGACAAATGGTTAATACAGAGCACTTTCATTGACTCGCGTACAAAAACATTCGCAATGACGTTGTCGAAGCGACGAGTCCGATGACACTGGTCAATCGATCAAAACCGTCTTTGCGGTGAACTCTTCTTCTCGCGCAGACGCTACAGCAACCAGGAACCAGCCTTTAATAATCGACTAGTAGCTGTCATGCTGTCGCGTTGCTCCTAGTCGATCAGTAGCCGTCGTGCCATCACGTTGCCATCATGTGTCGGTCGATCACTAAAGATCTTCACGATCACAGCGTGCAGCTGAATCGGTGGTTTCTAAAGCCAATAGGCGCGTGGCCGCATGAACCTACAACTTCAAGCAGTGAGAAAGCTGTATCTCGAATTTTGATATTTATCTGCTACTTCTTGATAGCCTTCACCGTAATACCGTGCGCACTAAATATCTTTTTTGAGGAGAAAGATACCGAACTGAAACTAAGAGCGGCCGGTCCGCTGAGCCATTGGTTCATGGGCGGATTGAATTATTGCTCTTTATTACTGCGCAGCGCTGACATACGCCGATGCATGCAACACATGGAAATGGATTGGCAGATTACTAAGCAATCGCGGGATCGCGAAATTATGGCGAGAAATGCGAAGCTGGGTCGATTTGTAGCGGGTTTCTGTGCAATATGCATGCACGGCGGCGTGTTTTCTTACAATATCGTGTCCGGTATGACGACAGTGATGGTGTCGATCGGCGACAATCAGAGCGTCCCGATGCTCCAATTACCTTGTGCCTTTTACAACAAATTAATAGATACCAGATTCAGTCCGGCAAATGAGATCGTTCTTGTAACGCAGATGCTGTCGGGTTTCATAGTGAACACCACCACCGTCAGTGCTTGCAGTTTAGCCGCTGTTTTCGCTATACATGCATGTGGCCAGCTCGATATTTTGATCTTACGTCTAAGCAAACTCATCGAAGGTGAAGATGCGGAAAAAAATGAACCGGTTCAGAAGAGGCTGGCCAATATTGTGGATCACCACTTACGTGTTCTAAGGTAGAGAAAGAAGGAGAGAGAAAAAGTACAAGATTTAAATATTAGATAATAAAATATAATTTAAAAAATCTACGTGTGTATATAAATATAATATATGTATAACATGTTTTTTTTATATAAAAAGGCTTTTTATCAACATAAGTTTACCTCTATTAAATTTAATATTTAACACTTCATGAATGTTCAAATCATTTTGTATATATCTTATTTATGAGATTTATTTTTAATTTGGAGATAGTAATATTCTTCCTTAAATAAAATTTTTAATTATAAAGTTTGTTCAAATTTTATCATTTATATCATATATATGTCAATTTATAAATATTCAATAAAAATTTTTTAAGATTTGTCAAAGTTTTTACTGATTGTGTTAAGTTTTGATTTTAGATTTATAGGAAGTATCGAAGACGTTATGCATCAAATATGTCTGGTGGAATTACTTGGATGCACATTTAACTTATGTATGCTTGGATATTACTCCATTACGGTACGCTAATCATCTTAAAAGGTGAATACAGTAGAAAGGTAGTTGAAATTATTTCAATAAGACTCTTTAACATCTGAAAAAACTTTATATCTCAAGAAACTTATCTTTCATACATTATGATTCTTTCAGTGGTGGAATAAGATTGACAGAAAAGGCATAGTGGCGTACATTATCGTGTACATATCCATGAGTTTTAATATTTTTATATTTTGCTATATAGGTGAAATTTTAACGCAACAGGTAAAAGTATCGATATTATTAGTGCAAAATTAGCAAGTTAATATATTTCTATATTTAACGGTGCAGTGTTTATTAGTGTAAAAAAGTTGGCGAAATAGCATATATGACCGACTGGTATCGTTTACCTCATAAAACAGCCATGAGTTTGATCCTGATTATATCAAGATCGAGTGTCGTAATCAAAATAACTGCTGGAAAAATGGTTCAACTTTCTCTCGTAACTTTTAGTGACGTGAGTATCTTTCTCTCAATAGACTTCTCTTTAAATTTTTTAGTAGATCACCGTTATCATTTTAGGTTATCAAAACGTCTCTTGTTTACCTGAATATGTTACGAACTGTTACAACATGAATCTACATGTGATCTAGAAGAATCTCAATATTTGTTTACTTATATATAGTATTTTTAAATAAAGACATTTAAATGACAAATTCATATATTAAGAAATATTATATTACAATATTTAATTATTAATTCATTTATGTATAAAATTACATTTATAGTAGTCTCATATAAGATCATGATGATACGATTCCTCTGCGATGCAGATTAAACCACAATCCGTAATTTAAAGTAACTTTCCATGTTTATTCTTTTAATAAAATAAAATATTGTAATATCGCTGAAGCCTTGTAATCTCTTCGAAGTTCGTTTTCCACGCAAAAAATCAACGCAGCACTTCCGCGAACAATTATTGATCAGTCGTGCTCGCGTCTCTCTTGCAAAGTACATTACCCTATCCGTTCACCAAACCGCTCTAAAGAATCGCGCAGGCGCTCGATATAGAACGTAACTCCAGCCGGAGCACCGTCTGTCGCAGTCAGTGCATCGTGCGTCTCCGCAAAATGATCATGACATATTCCGATCATGTAACAAGGGGCATCAAGTTCTCCTACAAAAGCGATAATGATTACAGTCTTCAATTGACTCGTTGGTTTCTAATACCGATCGGTGCTTGGCCGCAAATGAGCACGGCGACAAAAGTGAAAAAACTCTTTTCGCACATGCACATTTTAATTTGCACGTTTTTCATAATGATCATCATGGTGCCATGTTTATTATACGTGTTACTGGAGGAGAAAGATATCGAGATGAAATTGAACACCATGGGTCCGCTGAGCCACTGGATAATGGGTATAATTAATTACAGTTTACTCCTTATGCGTAGTGACGATATTCGCCAGTGCGTGTTGCATATGGAAACGGACTGGCGGT
The DNA here is from genome assembly GCF_001594065.2 of Cyphomyrmex costatus. Taxonomy (NCBI): domain Eukaryota; kingdom Metazoa; phylum Arthropoda; class Insecta; order Hymenoptera; family Formicidae; genus Cyphomyrmex; species Cyphomyrmex costatus. Next base: position 357,883 of record NW_017275304.1, on the reverse strand, counting down.
TTGTTCGGAAAGTCGAGGATCGTCAGATAATGATACGACAGGCCAAGATCGGCCGCTTCATCGCCGGATTCTGCGCGGTGTTCATGCAGAGCGGTACATTCCTCTTCGTTATAGCCAAATCGCTGTCCACCACCATCCTTATCGTGGGCAACGAAACTGTTTCGATGCACCCATTGACCTGCCCAATATACACCAAATTTATCGATACGAGATTCAGTCCCGCAAATGAAATCATAGTGGGTGTAGAGTGGTTATCGTGTTTTATAGTGAATTCGGTTGCGGTGGGTGCTTGCAGTCTCGACGCAGTCTTTGCAATGCATGCATACGGTCAGTTGGACATGCTCTTTTTGTGGTTAAACAATCTCGTCGTGGATAAAGAGGGAAACAAATGCGCCGAGCAAAGGTTGGCTATTATTGTGGAACATCACTTGAGAGTATTGAGGTATTTTGTTCAAACATTGAAAATGGCTTTCATAATTTTTTTTTATCATATTAAAATATTCACGAAAATTCTACCATACATTTAACAGTTTCACATAAGCTTATTCTTCTTATTTTAAAAGAAATATATCAGACGCTACAATTGTACACGTTTTAGTTTTATATCACGTATGGAAACCATTATGCAACAGATTTGTCTCGTGGAATTGCTAGGATGTACAATGAATATGTGTTTACTTGCATATTATTTTATTACGGTACGCTAAAAATGTGAAAGGTGAATATGTGATATAATTGCATTCTGTGATTTTAGTATTCATAAAATATTAAACTTAATTATTCTTTAATATATCATAGAATATTGAAAAAATAGATTCTTTATTATTATATCTAACCAAAAATCTTAAACTTTTGTTTCAGAATATGGACTTGTTTGATACGGCAAAAACTATATCATATGTCATTATATATCTATCTATGGCTTTCAATATTTTTATATTTTGTTACATCGGTGAGATTCTCACAGAACAGGTAATAGTTGAAAGACAAGTAAGGTACTTGACAATTATTCAAGAAAATTTGTATTTGTATTTAACTTTCGCATTTTGTAATATTTCTTTGACTATTTTCAACGTTTTTACATATTAATAAAAAACTAAAGTTCAAATTTATTAGTGCAAGAATGTCGGCGAAAAAATATATATGATTAATTGGTATGAATTACCGCACAAAACTGCTCTTGGACTTATATTGGTAATAGCACGATCGAGTAACGTTATCAAAATGACTGCTGGAAAGTTATTTCAGTTATCTATTGCAACTTTCGGTGATGTAAGTAATATATTTAAATTTATAACAAGAATTGCATTAATAAAAAAATTGATATATATATATTCTATATACTTTATAATTTTTTATAAAAAATATTATTAACGTTTCTAAACCGAATGCATTTTTCCGTTTAACATCATAAATGAAAAAACACTAAAAAATAATCGGAATTCTAAAGCTCTAGATATACCGAAGCGCAATCCTGTAGCAAATCCTTTATCTGATTGTGAGCTGAAATGTCGACAACATTCCCATTGGCTATTTCAATCGCTATCTTCAACTTAGTAGCTATAGTTTAATGAACGTTTAGAGTTATTATTATATGTGATATAGCTATTAGATCGAAAATAGGACCTTTGTGCACTTTTGGTACTTATATTATATCTAGAGCTTTACGGAATTCGAGTGTAACGCGCCACCTAGACTTAATAAGTAGTTGCGCCATTAGGAGTCGCAAATCAAAACTATTTTGAAAAAATCTGTCAAGTAGTATAATACTGGATTGACAGATCGCATACAGTATAGAAACTTGCAGAAAATCATTGTTACATCGTTGTAATGTTATTGCAATAATTTTTGCTGTAATGGATTTCTTTGTCGCTGAATGTTTTTGTAAGCAAAAAAGTCTTTACAAGCAAATTCGGTGATTTTCATGATGGTTGATAAAAAAAAACAGGGAATGTACGTGACATTTTTTTTCTTTTGAACAAATCTGCTGTTAAAAAAGTTTAATGTTTTGAGATGGTTTCAAAGAAGTTTTAAGTAAAAAGTAATAAAACATTTTTCTATAAATAATTCTAATTATTTTTTATATATCTTTTGTACTTACACTCAACTTAAAGCTTCTTCTCATTATGAGCTTTTTAAAGCATATTGTCTGTGTTCAGCAAAAAATGCAGTTTGTAACTGTTGTAAAATTCTTCTACATAATTAAATCTATAAGGAAGCAAAAGCAAAAACCAATCGTATTGAAGAATATTACAACCGTTGCAAAGCTGCTTTCTCTGCTGAACGCAGTCAATGAAACAGTTTCAGCAGCAAATTTTCCAAAAAAGCAAAGCTTCACGTAAACCTTCTGATTTTTTTATCACGAAAATAGTCAAATATACTTTCAAGCTAAAAAAAAAAATCAGTCTATCTGCGGCCTCTAATGGCTCTAATCTAATGGCTAATATGTAACTTCTAATGGCTCTAATGGCGTAACGAGAGCTACTATGTCCAGTTCACGTGCCGCACTCCAATTCCAATTATATTCTTAGGCTTCTCCTCGTATTGAAACTCATTTTAATTAATTAGATTTCGCTCGTTTTTTTCGATGCAAATATAAAGAAAAAAATGGTCTGAATCGAGCAGTAATAAGATTTTTTATAAAATAAATTTCTATAAATTTCTAAAAAATATAAAATATATATTTATATATTTTATTTTTATTTTTATGTTGTATTAACATTGTAAACTAGCAATTTATTTTATAAAAGATCTTATTACCGCTCGATTTAAACTGTTTTTTCTTTATCATTTTAATTAATTTTTATTTTCCGGATTTTTAATTTATATCATAAATAGGAAGGAAGACGTTGCTGTTTCAGGTAATTAAAACTTCCATGGTATATTTGAATATGTTGCGAACGATGACACCGTCTGCATGAATTATATTAAATTAGAACATAAAAAATATATTTTGTATAGAACTGATAGTATATAATAGAGAGAGAACTATTTAATAAATAGAAATTATGTTGGACACAGTATAATTTGTATAATTACACTATTTAAACGAACAATAAAGTTATAAGTCATCCAGCTTTCTCTAAATTAAAGATTAACGATTAATATAAACAGAGATGAAAATATATCGATACGTGAGTATGAAATATTATAGGTATCAATTAAATAAGAGAAATCCTAATTCTTTTCTAATGTATCTTACATATCGTATAATATTGCGATTCACATGTATTTACACCCAGCAGTAAAAGAAAATTAACAGAACTAATATTACGCGCCACTACTTATATAATTTCCGCTCATTTTCTTCAGCCAAAAGGTCAATGCTACATTTCCGCAGCATTTATCGATCACACGCGCTCTGTCAGGAAGCGCACATTACTTTGCCCGTTCTTCAAACCGCTCTAAAGATTTGCGCACGCGCCCGTTCAAACGTAGCTTTAACAGGTGCATCGTTCGACGCGGTCAGTGCATCGTGCGCCTCCGCGAAGCGATCACGATGTACTCCGAGCGTATACTGACGAGCATCAAATTCACGTACAGAAGTAATAACGATTACAGTCTTCAACTTACCCGTTGGTTTCTGATGCCAATCGCAGCTTGGCCACGAGCGACCACATCGACGACAGTGGAGAGACTGTCCCTACAAGCACACGTTCTCGCTTGCTCGTCCATTATAGCAGTCGTCATGGTACCATGCATGTTATACGTGTCACTGGAAGAAAAAGACGTTCAGATGAAGTTGAACGCGATGGGCCCGCTAAGCCACTGGATCATGGGCACGATTAATTATTGGTTGCTTCTTACGCGTAGCAACGACATCCGCGAATGTGTGCAGCACATGGAGATGGACTGGAAGTTGGTTCGCAGAACCGACGATCAGGATGTGATGTTGCGATATGCAAAGATCGGCCGCTTCGTTGCCGGGTTCTGTGCGATATTTATGCAGAGCGGAACGTTTCTCTTCACCGTGGCTAAGGCGATTACATCTATGAATGTAATCATCGGCAACGAAACTATATCGGTGCACCCGATGACCTGTCCGATATATAGCAAATTTATAGATACAAGATTCAGCCCTGCGAACGAGATCATGCTGGCTGTAGAATTACTATCGTGTTTTATAGTGAACTCGATCACGGTGGGTGCTTGCAGCCTCGCGGCAGTTTTTGCAATGCATGCTTATGGCCAGTTAAGTATGCTATTTGCATGGTTAAACGATCTCGTCGAAGAGGAGAATAAGGGAAACAGTTTTGCCGAAAAGAAGCTGGCTACGATTGTGGAACATCATTTAAGAGTACTAAGGTATTTTAAATATAGAACTTCAACTGTATTTATGTATCTTTACCATACAAGACACTATTTAATTACATAGTCATTTCCTTTACCGATATTCATAATATTTGTATAAGATATGTGCAAAAGCATTTATCAAATTCAAACGATGTATTTTTATTATAAATGTAAAAATACGTTGGATTTATGTATATACTTTCCAGTTTTATATCGCGAATGGAGAGTATCATGCAAAACATCTGTCTCGTGGAATTGGTGGGATGCACGATGAATATGTGTTTACTTGCATATTATTCTATTACGGTATGCTAAAGACCTAAAAAGGTGAATACATGCTATCAGCAATTTATAATTTCTTTATTTATGAAATGTTAAATCTAATTTTTGATTTTTCAGAATTGGAGTGACTTTGATGCCGCAAGAATAACATCGTATATTATCGTATACGTATCTATGGCTTTCAATATCTTTATATTTTGTTACATCGGTGAAATTCTCACGGAACAGGTAATTTCTCGAAATTGATGAGTATTATTTAAAGTCATCAAAATTATTATGGTTAAAAATACTGCAATTTAACGGTTTTATTGGGATCTTAAGTTGTGACGTTATACATCCAATATGGTCATTTCAATAGAATAAGGGACTGCGTACAATCAAGGAATAGGAACAAAAAATAGAAACAGAAACAGATAATACGATTTTTGACCAATCAGAAACTGTGTATTCCATAGTATATCGCTTCTGATTGATTGAAATTCTTATTCTGTATTTCTGTTCCTGTATTAACTATTCCTATTCCCGGATTGTGCACAGATCCTTATTCTTATTAAGATGACCATATTGGACGTGTGACGTTGCTTAAAATCCTAATGTTTAAAAAAATGATTTGAGTTTGGTGTCTTATGAGTATGTTTTTTAATTTTTCTTTTGCATTTTTAAGAGCAAAAAAACCGCTTATTATAGAAAAATTTAGTATATCTACATTAATTTATTTATTAGTGCAAAAATGTTGGCGAAAAGGCATATATGACTAATTGGTATGAATTACCTCACAAAACTGCTCTTGGTCTCATTTTGGTAATAGCGCGTTCGAGTAATGTTATCAAGATTACCGCTGGAAAATTATTTCAATTGTCTATCGCAACTTTTGGTGATGTAAGTAAAACGAATTTATAATGACGTTGTACAAATAAAAATTCAACACATTTTCTACAAATTATTATAAAATTTTCCTTCAAATTTCTCTTCGTTTAATCTTATAAGTGACATTTTACTGCTTAAGCAAAATGTGAAAAATTATATCGTAAATAGGAAGGAAGACATTGTTGTTTCAGGTAATTAAAACTTCTGTGATATATTTGAATATATTACGAACGATGACTCCTACTACGTGAATTACATATGTTAAGTTATCGAACGAATATCGCAAATATATTTTGTATAGAACAAATGTGATATAATAGAGAAATAATAGAGATATATTTAATAAATAAAAAACTGCAAATATATACAATGATATATTTTTTAAAGGCACATATAGTACCGTTGCGTTTTAATAAACAGAAAAATATTGTTAACATAAAAAAGATAAATATCTCTTACGAGAGAGCATTTATAAGCGTTTATAAAAAAAAATAGTGCTTGTTTGAAACTACGGCTATTCGTCTAAAAAATATTTCTTCTTTGCTAATATTTCTCAAAAACAACGAAACGCAGGAACTAATATTTACATACTAATCTGAATTATATTGTATATAAAATTTTCATACCTGAATACAGTAAATAAAAAGATATAGTAAATTAATGTTTTCGCGATTACAAGTCACAGTCAATTCGTTTAGGAGATCCCTCATGCAGCGTAGTGCATGCACTCCATGAGTATCGATCGACTGATGAGACGCACAAATATCCTATTATTACCTATTACTAAGTTACTCGCTAGCGCAGGCGCCACTTCTTGTCAACTGCACGCGTGTTCAAGTCGATTCAGTAGCATCCGCGAGTTCCAAGAGTAACCATGAATGTCAGTAAACTTGTCACGTCTTATCGGGACGCGAGCGATTATAGTATTCAGATGAATCGTTGGTTCCTAATACCGGTGGGCGCTTGGCCAAGCTCAACTTCAACGACAATAAGAGAAAAGGTGGTTGCAACTATATCGATAATCATCTGCTACGCTCTGATAGCCTACACCGTCATACCTTGCATGCTGAACATCTTGCTCGAAGAGACCGATGTGCAAAAAAAGTTACTAGCTGTTGGTCCGTTAAATCATTGGTGTATGAGTGGCATAAATTATTTCTCACTGTTATTTCGCAGCCGCGATATACATCATTGTATCGAGCACATGAGGACGGATTGGCAAATGGTGACGGAGATCGCGGACCGACAAGTGATGCTGAAATATGCCAAAGTCGGCCGTTTAGTCGCCGGGCTCTGCGCAATTTTCATGCATGGTGGCGTGTTCTCACATACCGTACTGCAAGGTGTCATACCGAACTATGAATGTATCGGAAACGTGAGTGTGAAGGTGCGTGTGTTACTATGTCCCTCGTACAGTAAATTCGTAGATACCACGCAGAGCCCAGCGGGCGAGATCGCATTAGCGCTGCAAATTATCTCAAGTATCGTCGTCAATTCCATCACGGTCGGCGCCTGCAGTCTCGCGGCGGTATTTGCGATGCATGCATGCGGCCAGTTGAATGTATTGATGAGATGGTTGAATCAGTTGAACGATCGAAAGCGGCAAGAGACCGTACAGCACCAAATGGTAATCATTGTGGAACACCATCTGAGAGTGTTAAGGTAATTTTATTATAAATATAATTCAATTATTGTAATAATATAATTCAATTTTCAATTATTATAATATAATTCAATTATTATAATAATAATTCAAACATTTATTTCACCTTACGTTCTTGTGTCTTCTCTCAATAATATAATTTTGTACAATAAATATTTATATGTTTTTATGTATAAAAATAAGATATAAGTAATTTACGTTATTTACAGCTTCGTAGCACGAATGGAAACACTTTTGAATCAGATATGTTTTGTGGAATTGCTAGGCTGTACGTTTAACTTATGTATGTGCGGATATTATATCATTACGGTACGCTAAAAAATTAAAAAGGTGAATATGGAATTACGACACACATATCGCATTGTGCAACTTTTTATTTTTAAATAAACTACAATATGAAAGGCGCACATGCAATAAATCGTGGAAAAAACATTGCCACAGTATAACTAGTAACGACAAAAGGTATCGATAACTTTGATGTAATTTCGAATCACATAACTCATTCGTATGATCTTTATGTAAATAAGCATAAAAAGATAAGTGTTAAAAATAAAATATTAATATTTTAAAACTATTTATATAGCAAAAACAAAAAATGTTTTATTTAAAAACAAGTTTATTAATTCCACTTTATTCTCTTTATAAAATATAATAAATAAAATAAAAACTAATTATTTCATTCTCTCTGTTTATTAAATGTTAAACAAAGACAAATATTAATCATCACGAGTTGTAAGCGTGAATTGAACCGTAGGAGTACAATGTTATAATATCGTTAGTGTCATATTTGTGCATACAATTTCCGATTTTAACCTATGATTATTATTTTTTACACTGTCGCTATGGATGTACTATGACACTGCGTTTTTATATTATTTGAAATTTTTAATAATATTATATTTAATATTTTATTAATAATATATTAAATATAAATTCTATTACAAATTATCACAATACATTATCCAAAAATTTTCAGAAATGGAGTACATTAGAAACAAAAATATCAATGGATTGTTTGATAACTTGTATTATATATCTATCCATGGCTTTCAACATTTTTATATTCTGTTATATTGGTGAAACAGTCACAGAACAGGTAAAATATAAATATATACAAAATTAAAATTTTATAGTACAATATTAGAGAATATATATATATATATTCATCAGTTAAACAAACCAAATACAAGCAAATATCACAATTTTAATATCACAAAATAAATAATTTAATAGTGTAAACAAGTAGGCGAAACAGCTTACATGACTAATTGGTATCATATGCCACATAAAACGGCTCGTGATCTCATCTTAATTATCTCCCGATCAAGTAATGTGATCAAATTAACTGCAGGGAAATTAGTTCATCTTTCTATCGAAACCTTTGGTAATGTGAGTGCATAAAAATGTATGTTACGTTTTACAGCTAAATACATTTACGAAACGTTTTAGGTAATGAAAACCTCCATGGTGTATCTGAATATGCTTCGGACCATGACAGCTTCTTAGACAATAATAGTTACACTTTGTACAAAGCATTAACAAATTTTTTAGTTACCACCGTAACTTTACTTATATTTGAATAATTGTATTAATTATTAATAAAATTCCAGACATCAATTGCCTATAGATAATTTTTTAATCCTGAAAATATAATAATAAATACAAGTTTTTTGTTAACAAATATAAGACTCTAATGAGTAGAAATTCAAACAACAAATAAATAAGAATATTTGAACCGAGCTAAAGTGTCTTTTAGCCACTAAATATATCGATATTAAACAATCAATGTAAAAAAAATAGAACAAATGTTTCGATCTTCAATATGGTTATCTAATAACAAAGTTTATAATCTTATCTGAATTACGTATGCAAGTTTGTGTAATAAATTTATGTAAATATCTGAATAACAATAAATTAATGTTTTCGCGAAACTATGTGTCAATTCATTCACGAGACATCTCGTGCAGTGTATTCCATGTGTATCGATCGATTGACGAGACGCACAAATATCCTATTGCAAAGTTGCTCGCTGGCGCAGGCGCCTCTTTCTATCAATTGCACGTGCGTTTAAATCGATTCAGTAGCATACGCGCGTTCCGTGAGCAGTCACGAACGTCAGTAAACCTGACATGTTACACCGTGACGCGAGTGATTACAGTATACAATTAAATCGTTGGTTTCTAAAACCAGTAGGCGCTTGGCCAACTTCAGCCACGACGACTGTCAAAGAAAAAATGATTTCAAAGATATCGATAATCATTTGCTACTCTCTGATAGCCTACACGGTCGTACCTTGCATTCTGAACATCTTGTTCGAAGAAACCGATGTGCAGAAAAAATTAAGAGCTGTTGGTCCGTTAAGTCACTGGTGTATGGGCGGCATGAATTATTTCTCCTTGCTGTTTCGCAGCCGCGATATACATCGTTGCGTGGAGCACATGAAGACCGATTGGCGGACGATAACGGAAATCAAGGACCGGGAAGTGATGCTGAAATATGCCAAAGTCGGCCGTTTCGTTGCCGGGTTATGTGCAATTTTCATGCATGGCGGAGTATTCTCTCACAGCGTACTGCAAGGTACCACGCCGACGTTCGAATATATCGGGAACGTGAGCGTGTCGGTGCATATATTACCGTGTCCCTCGTACAGTAAGTTCGTAGATACCACGCAAAGCCCAGCCGGCGAGATTGCGTTAACGCTGCAGCTTATCTCAAGTATCGTCGTCAATTCCGTCACGGTTGGCGCCTGCAGTCTCGCGGCGGTGTTTGCGATGCACGCGTGCGGACAGTTGAATGTATTAATGAGATGGTTGGACCAGTTAGACGATCGAAAGCAGCAAGATACGGTACAACATCGATTGGCGATCATTGTGGAGCATCACCTGAGAGTGTTAAAGTAATACCGACATAAATTTAAAAAGTTTGACAATTAGTTAATATTTCTGTGTGTATTGTGTGCTTAATGAATAAAAAATAAAATTCTTTATATTTTTTGTCTTTGATTCTTAAGCTAATCTAAAATTATCTGCTCACTTTATATTTTATTTTCTGAATATTATAAATTAATTCTAAGAAAATAGTATTTATATACGTAAAAATATAACAGTCATTTATTTACAGTTTCGTGGCGCGGATGGAGGCGCTTTTAAATCAGATATGTTTTGTGGAATTGCTAGGATGTACATTTAACTTATGTATGCTCGGATATTATGTCATTACGGTACGCTAAAAAATTAAAAAGGTGAATATATACTTGAAGACATATCGCATTGTGCGACGTTTTTATTTTTAAATAAATTACGATATTAAAGACGCACGTGCAAGTAATAATTAATCGTAGAGGAAGCATTACTATAATATAATCATAGTGTTAGTATCGAGATCTTTGATGATTGCAAACACATCTCTTACTATTATAACCTTGATGTCAAGAAGTGCTAAATTTTGAAAGTAAACTATTAAATACATACTAAAAATAAATTATTAATATTTTCAAACTAAATTCATAGTAAAAAGAAAAAGTAACGATTTAGTTAATAATAAGTTTATTTATAATTTCACTTTAATATTTAATGAATATAATAAACAAAGATATATACAATATATAGAAATCATTTCTATTGTAAGCATGAATCGAATCGCATAATTTGATATCATGGCCCCTATTCGTGAAACAAGTTGGAATGGATTTCGATTGGAATTATTCTGTTTTCCCTACAAAACCAAATAGAAATGTAGGAAATAATCGAATAATTTCGGTCGAAATCCATTCCGACTTCTTCCATAATACGTGTCCAGGTATATATAGTTACGCCGTTATATTATTAGTATAATTTTTCGGGCATATACATACTATCAGACACTGACCCACGATTTTTATCAGGACTATGTTCAGATTCCAACCCGAGTGCTATCCAGATATTATTCTATCCTTATTGTTTACCGAATATTAAACAAGGATGACATAACACTCGGGAAGCACTCGAGTGGGAATCTGAACACGTCTCAGCTGTCACTATTGGTTAATAGGTCTATTCCTGCATTGTGTGCACCAATCTAACAATACAGAAATAAAAAACTTTTGCGTATATTAAATTGTTATATTATATTATTATTTGACTGTGTTATCAATAAAATTTAATTTTATCTCACACACAAATAATAAAGATAAGATGAATTATTAGTAAATTACTTAATCATTTTCAGGGATGGAATGTAATAGAAAAAAAAACGTCAGTAGCTTATATGATTATATACATATCCATGACTTTCAATATTTTTATATTCTGTTATATTGGCGAAATAGTTACGGAACAGGTAAAATAAAAGTAATATAGCGTAATATTCGCTAATAAAGGATTTATCAATATTATATAAAAAATTAAATATATGCTATTATCATACTTTTTCATATAATAAATAATATAAAATAAACAATTTAACAGTGTAAACAAGTAGGCGAGACAGTTTATATGACTAACTGGTATTGTTTACCGCATAAAACAGCTCGAGGTCTTATTCTAATTATCTCCCGATCGAGTAGCGTAATTAAATTAACTGCAGGGAAACTAGTTCATCTTTCTATTGCAACTTTTGGTGATGTACGTATACGAATATGTATATTATGTTTTTTACAGCCAAATATATGTTTCAAATTGTTTTAGGTGATGAAAACCTCCATGATATATCTAAACATGCTTCGGACCATCACAGCTTCTTAGACAATAATAATTACACCATTTTGTATAAAGTGTTAGCAAATTTTCTAGTTATCACTATAACTTTACAAACTGTGGTATAAATTATTAATAAAATATAGGATATCAAAACATGTAGTATATTTTTTCTATATCCCGAAAATATAATACAAAATATATAAAAATTATTGACAATTAAAATGAAGGATCTAATGATAAAAATTCAAACAATAAATAAATAAAGGCTATTTTAGTCGAGTTTAGGTGTTTCCGTTGCTACTATAAATATTGATATTACAATCAATGTAAGGAGTGATAAAACATATTTCGACCTTTAATATTATTATCCTTTGTGTCATAATAAATATAAAAATATCCATAGAAATTTACTATGATTCTCATGATTATAAAAATATATGTAGTTTACTTGCATATTATAATAATCTATTACGGTACGTTAAAGTGTAAATATATGTTATCAGTACTCTGTTTATTTAGACAATGTTAATAAGAATTTCTGATTTTCTAGAATTGGAGTGATCTTGATGCAGCACGAATAACATCATATATTATCATATCGTATCTATGGTTAAATATTTTAATATTTTGTTACATCGGCAAGATTCTCACAAAACAGGTAATTCCTCAAAATTTATGAAAACTATTTAGAAATACCCCCCCAAATTATTGTGCTCATGATCAAGACTGTATGTAAGTTTCTATAGTTCTATATGCGTGGTGCATAGGGCCTCTAATGAAGTTTCAATAACAATAGATTTTTCCTGAAATTAGGTTAGCCTAATGTCCAATTTCCAACTTAGGACATATATATATCTAATGATACATGAGATTTACAGTTCATCTAAGTGGCGGTGGCGATCAAAAATCTCTTAATGACCAGGGAAGCCATTTTTGGCATCCTTAAACGTGAAAAATCACGTATGTGAGCGCAGGTGGGATTGAATCCGGATTACAGATCGTGAATTAATCGCATCGAGCGGCAAGCCACTTGATGCCTTATGCTTAAGAATACTGCAAATTAATTATTCTATGAACGTTTAACGATTTCGGGTTTCGTGACTTGAATTGTTTCTTACTTTCTTTCACATTTTTAAAAATATAAAGAACGCTTACATAGAAATTTTACGAACATCTACATTAATGAATTTATTAGTGCAAAAATATTGGCCAAAGACATTTATGATTAATCGGTATATAATTATAGCGTTAAAATGGATATCAACATTCTGATAATATATAGTATGATAGTAATATTATCAGGAGATTATTACTGGAAATTCTTTCAAATTGTCAATCGCAACTTTTGGTGATGTAATTAAAACATATACCATATTTTTATGTAATAAATAGAAAATTATTCTTAACATTAAAAATATTTCTTACGAGAGATAGGAGATTATAGAAGGAATGTCTCCTTGAGAATACGGGTATTTTTATATAAGAAAATAATTTCTCTTCTGCTTAATATTCCCGAAGAAATGAATTATATATACATATATAAAGTTTTATATTAAAAAAACAATTTATGTCTTCGCGAATATATGTTACAGTAAATTCGTTTACGAGACACCACGTGCAACGTACTCCGCGAGTATCGATCGACTGACGAGACGCACAAATATCCTATTATTACCTATTACTAAGATACTCGCTGGCGCAGGCGCCACTTTTTCTGTCAACTGCACGCATGTTTAAGTCGATTCAGTAGCATCCGTGCGTTGCGCGAACAATCATGGATATCAGTAAATCTGTCATGTTACATCGGGACGCGAGTGATTACAGTATTCAGTTGAATCGTTGGTTTCTAAAATTGGTGGGCGCTTGGCCAAGTTCAGCCTCCACAACAGTCAGAGAAAAGGTGATTTCAACAATACTAATAATTATCTGCTACTCATTGATAGCCTACACAGTCGTACCTTGTATTCTGAACATCCTGTTCGAAGAGATCAGTATGCAGAATAAACTAAGAGCTGTTGGTCCGTTAAGTCACTGGTGTATGGGCGGCATGAATTATTTCTCCTTGCTGTTTCGCAGCCGCGATATACATCGTTGCGTGGAGCACGTGAAGACCGATTGGCGAATGATAACAGAGATAGGAGACCGGCAAGTGATGCTGAAATATGCTAAATTTGGTCGTTTTGTCGCAGGGTTATGCGCAGTTTTCATGCACGGCGGTGTGTTCTCGCACAGCTTGATACAAGGCATTTTATTACCAACATTTGTATATATCGGAAATGTGAGCGTATCCGTGCATAGGTTACCGTGTCCCACGTATAGCAAGTTCGTAGATATTACAAAGAGTCCAGCAGGCGAAATCGCGTTAATCATACAGCTTATCTCGAGCATCGTCGTCAATTCCGTCACAGCCGGAGCCTGCAGTCTCGCAGCGGTGTTTGCGATGCATGCGTGCGGACAATTGAATATACTGATGAGATGGCTGGACCAGCTGGACGATCGAAAGCAGCAAGATATGGTACAGCATCGATTGGCGATCATTGTGGAGCACCATCTACGAGTGTTAAGGTAATACCGACATAAATTTCGTAAGTTGATATTTCTGCTTAATATATGAAAAATAAAGTCCTTTATAGTTTGATGTCTTTGGTCTTTAATAGCCAATTCGAAACTCTATATCTTATCTTCTTTTTTCTTTTCTCAATATAATTTAGTTTCGAAAAAAATTTATATATGTAAAATATGACTGTAATTTACGTTCTTTACAGTTTCGTGGCACAAATGGAAGCACTTTTAAATCAGATATGTTTTGTAGAATTGCTAGGATGCACATTTAACTTATGTATGCTCGGATATTATATCATTACGGTACGCTAAAAAATTAAAAATGTGAATGTGTAATCAAGACATATCGACAATAAACCACTTTCCATATTTAAATAAATTGTAAAACGAAAAACAAACATTTAAAAAATAATTATCTCAGAGATAAAATTGCCACAATACAATCAATAGCGACAGCAAGTACAATGTTGTGATTTGAGAATCACATAATTTATCGTCACATCTTTGATGTAGAAAAGTGTTAAATTTCAAAAGGTAATTATTAATAATTGTAATTTGAAACTGAACCGATATGAAAATAAGTCTAGTCAAGTAAGAAGAAATCTTATTTTCTGTCGAAGCAAATTTTAATACGGAAATATTTCATTGTGAATTTATGTACAAAACTAATTCTACAAACTCTTTCTATGCACCAAAATCTTTTTCAGTCTTGAAACGCAACCATGAATAGAATAAAAAAATATTATTACATATTATAAATTGACTAAATTGTTGTTATAAAATATAATGAAAGTATTACCATTAATAGCATAATTATGACGTTTTTGTTATTTATTAAATGTTATATAAAGAATAAATAATACTCACGAGTGTTGTATGAATCAAATCACGGCTGTGATCTGATGTGGACAGCAAGTAACGCCGCACATTATAATTTTTCGTGCATATACTCTCAGATTTTATCCCATGATTTTCGTCCGCTGTCACTACTGGATATACTGTGGCATTACGTTCTTATACTATTTTTTAAAAATATTTCATATTTAATAATAAACTTTTAATGCACTATACTTATTATATATATATATATATATGTGTGTGTGTGTGTGTGTGTGTGTGTGTGTGTGTGTGTGTGTGTGTGTGTGTGTGTGTGTGTGTGTGTGTGTGTGTGTGTGTGTGTGTGTGTGTGTGTGTGTGTGTGTGTGTGTGTGTGTGTG
>NW_017275304.1:325519-342220 GCF_001594065.2 Cyphomyrmex costatus | reverse complement strand
TGTGTGTGTGTGTGTGTGTGTGTGTGTGTGTATATACTATATATACAGTGCATTGCACTATACACATTTGTTATAATACATTATGATAAATTTTTAGGGATGGAATACAATAGAGACAAAAATGACAATAGCTTGTATGATGATTATATATACATCCATGACTTTCAACATTTTTATATTCTGTTATATTGGCGAAACAGTAACAGAACAGGTAAAAAATATAAGTTATAAAATATAAGAATTATGGTAATATACCTATATAACGTGTATATGGTATATATCTTTTCCACGTTTTATAAATAAAAGTAAATATGTGCAGTTATCACAACTCTCTTTTCCTTATTATAAAATAAAGAATTTAATAGTGTAAACAAATAGGAGAAATAGCTTATTTGACTAATTGGTATCGTTTGCCACATAAAACGGCTCGAGGTCTTATCTTAATTATCTCCCGATCGAGTAGTGTAATCAAATTAACTGCAGGGAAGCTAGTTCATCTTTCTATCGCAACTTTTGGTGATGTGAGTACATGACAACATAAGTATATTACGTTTTTACAGTTAAATACATTTTCAAAATGTTTTAGGTGATGAGAACCTCTATGATATATTTAAACATGCTCCGGACCATGTCACCGACTTAGTGATGACAGTTTACACCATTTTGTACAAAGCGTTAGGAAATTTTCTAGTTACCATTATTCGTATTATATTTGAATACTTGTATGAATTATTCATAAAATACAAGACTATCTAATAAATTTATTATCTAGAATTTCACTTTAAATGCCTTTCATCCATTTATATTGAGATTACGTCTACAAATTTTTTGAAGTATTAGTATATCACATTTGAATAGCTTTACCTAGTAAATTGCAAACGATGCAAGATGACGGAAAATCAAAAATTCGTTGTCACTTTCGTAAAAGTATCTTCGTATTCCTCACAGAACGCAGTCTTGTGTTAAACTGACAAACAAGCTTTATGTAACGAACGATTATCGATTGGACACATGTCGCGTGCGCTCTTCTCAACGCTAGCGACGTATTGTTTTATTATTGCGTTTTCCTAAAAGTTGGCGCAAGCGTATTTTCGAATATGTCTCTAGATACGTTTGTATACGATTACTGCAGTAGTACATAGGTCGCTTTTGTGAAATGATCATGAGCGATTTGAAACGCATTCTAATAAATTTCGAAAATGTCAATGACTACAGTATACAATTTAATCGATGGTTTCTTCTATCTCTCGGTGCTTGGCCGCAAAGAAATGCGAGCAAAATAAAACAAATTGTGGTGTTAATGCAAATCTTCATTTTTTCAACCGCGATAGCGGTCATTATGATCCCATGCACATTATACATATGTTTGGAAAAAGAAAAATTTGGAATTAGAATAAATGCTATCGTTCCGTTAATGCATAGAATCATGGGATCTATAAATTACTGGCAATTACTTACTCATAACAAAGACATTCTTCATTGCATACTGCATATGGAAACGGACTGGAAACTCGTTCGGACAATAGATGACCGCGAAGTTATGCTACGATACGCCAAAATTGGCCGTTTCATAGCCAAATTTTGCGCAATATTTATGCACAGTAGTGCGATTATTTTCACCGCGGTCAAAGCAGTGAAAACTACGACCGTTATCATCGGTAATGAAACCTTTAAGATGTATCCGATGACATGTCCACCGTACAGTAAAATTGTTGACGTGAGATTCAGCCCAACAAACGAGATCCTGTTGAGTGTGCAATTATTGTCGACACTTATAGTGAGTTCCTCTACAGTAGCTATATGCAGTCTTGCCGCCGTTTTCGCGATGCACGCCTGTGGTCAACTAAATGTATTGCATACATGGTTAAAAGAGCTTACTGAGGAAAAGACATATCATTTAGCAGAACGAAAACTTGCTGTTATTGTGGAGCATCACTGGAGAGTCCTCAGGTATCTTGTTTGGAAGGGAACATAACACGGAAAGAATTTTCTCTTAAAATTTACCCTAAAAATATGTTGTAGTACATTAGTTGTATATATATATAATACATTACAATATTTTAAAGATTCTTACCATGCACTTCAATAAAATTAATCAAACTTATTTTATGTATTTTATTGTAGTAGTATGTATTTCATTAATGAATATATAAGAGAGACTTATATATAAAATTCTTCGAAATATACAATGTTGTCCCATAACTATATTTGTTCAGGGTAAGAAAAATTCTCTCCATGAACCAAGTGTCCTCTTCCGATTTTAATAAGCTTTGGATATATTAAAATATAAAGACAAAAAAATAAGATTTTCTACTATTACTTAATAATAATAATAATAAACTTTCTAAAAAATTTATTTATTAAAAAAATTATTAAAAGTATAAAATATTCTTCAAATTATTCAACTTTTATTTAAAATTTGTTTATACTTTTAATTGCTAATATTCACTTAAAAAGAAAAGAAAAACGAATTTTTTTCACAGTAAAATTCAATTTCTATAACGTGCGAGAACGCATTTATTAAAAAATACATATATTTTATTTTTGTTTATATTTTAACATACAGACAACGAAGATAATAAAACTTATTAAAATCAGAAGGGATACACTTGATTGTGTTTTCATGTTCAATCTTAAATTTCAATTATATTTTATGTTATAAGTTTCTTTTCATTGACGAAAATATTTACTCTGCCTTAACTAGATCTTGCCGGGTTCAGTGTACTTTAAATTAATGTATTTTTTTTTAACTTTAAAAGTTAACGTAATTGAACGACTTTTCATACGCACACACGCGCGCGAGCACACACATTTTAAGAATCAAAACCTAAGAAACAAGATTATTAAGTTTATGTAAAATTGTAAGAAATATTTGTTATAAATAACTTTTAATGTGTGTAATTGAAGAAAAGATCCAAGTCACTGGACCCATAAATATTGATTTAAAGTGAATTTTACGGAAGAAAATCCTACCTGAATATATTATAATTACATAGAAATATTTCAGTTTTGTTGTACAAATAGAGAATATTATGCATAAAGCCTGTTTAGGAGAATTAATGGGATGCACGCTGAGTATGTGTTTACTTGGATATTACTCTGTTATGGTATGCTAAAAATGAATAAAACTTTGCACATTGCGAATGATGTAATTGAAATGCTGCAAATATTAATTTTATTTTTTTACAGTAAATGAAACTATTAATTGATTTTCCAGAACTGGGCTAATTTCGATGCAGTAAAAATATTTTCATATATGGGTGTATATATATCGTATACGTTTAATATATTTATATTTTGTTATATCGGTGAAGTTCTCACGGAACAGGTAATATCTCAAAATCAATATGTTTAATTATGTATATTTTATTATTAAATTGTATTTTATAAATTGTTGTTAATGTCGTAAGCGAAAAAATTGTATTGTAGAATTATAAACTTTTGACAAATACATTAATTTTAGAGATTATATTTATAACCGTAATTGAATACTGAAGATGGTCAAGTTAATGACCGAAACGTTTATTTATTTGATTTATATGACAATGATATGAATAAATTATTTGTTTTATAATGATTTATCACTAATAAGAACTTGTGTGTGGTTGTATACTCATTTTACGAAATTATTGTTTTAAATTGTATTTATTTAACAACATATAAAATAATTGTGTTCACATATCTAATATGTTCTTAAATATCTCTTTTTATCATCATTGTTAGGTTTGTGAACTCCTCATAAAGTTTATATATATTGTTATTTATTTATTAGTGCAAAAACATCGGAGATATAGCATATATGACCAATTGGTATAAACTGCATCACAAAACAGCACTCAAATTCATTTTGGTACTCATGCAATCGAATTATGTCATTAAGATAACGGCGGGAAAAATATTCCGATTATCCATAGCAACATTTGGCGATGTAAGTAGTACATTATAGCATAATTATCAATAGCATTGAATAAAATTTTAACGTAATTTGCTTTCTTGTCGAGAAATTTTGATTGTATTGTTACAATCATTCTACGTAATGATGATTTGACTATTTAGTTTTACATATATATCATATCAAAACAGATATTAACAATGTAATCAACAGTTATATATTTATTACTAACAAAAATGAGAAATCCTGTTATTACAGATAATAAAAACTTCCACAGCATATTTAAATTTTTTGAGAACAATGAGTGTATAAAACGTAGAGAAACAAGTTATACGACAGACACATAAATTATTTTCTAGGTAGAAATATAAAATAAACTAATAATTACGATATAACAGGGTTTTCTGAGATAAGATTTTTTAAAAGCAAAAATGATATCCTTGATTTTCCTGAAATTAAAGAAGTAAAAATTCTGTATACTTTATAAAACTTGCCTACGTAGCTACAAAAGTACTTTCATATTCCTCTCCTCTTGCGAAACTGACAAGACAAAATCTGCTAGGAAAAACTCGATTTGATATGCACGCGGTACTCCCAATAAAAAAGTATCAATGTAAGCGTTCATCAAACTTCAGAAGTTGGCGCATGCGCTTACTCAAAAAGAATCCTTGCTAGAACCATTGTCTACCCTGGCAGTGCGCCAAGCTAGTTCACAAAGCGATCATGACAAACTTGAAACGTGACTTGAGTAACGTTGATTTCAAGTACATCAACAATTATAGTCTGCAAATTAACCGATGGTGCCTAAAACCGATAGGTGCTTAGCCCATAACAAGCACGTCGAGTACATTAGAAAAAATTGCCGCGATAGTACTGATCATCTTTTGTTCACTTACAATAGCGATCGTTACGGTGCCATGTATATTGTACGTAATATTGGAAGACCAGACTATCACGGTAAAGATAGGCGTTCTTGGGCCGCTGTTTCATAGGATTATGGGTTCGATAAGTTATTGGACGTTGCTCAAACGCAGTCATGACATTTATAATTGCATACAGCATATGGAAACGGATTAGCAGCTCATACAAAGAATCGGAGATCGTGAAACAATGTTGCAATACGCTAAATTTGGACGTTTTCTCGCCGGAATTAGTGCGGCGATCACACAGGGCGGTCAGCTACTCTACGGCACCGCAAGAGCAATAAAGACTGTAACCATCATGGTCGGCAACGAGACTTTTAGGACGCATCCAATAACATGTCCAACATACAGTAAGATACTCGACACGAGATTCAGTCCTATAAACGAAATCATGCTGGCTATACAATTCGTGTCGGCATTTGCAGTAAGTTCCGCATTAGTGAGTGTTTGCAGCCTCACAGGAGTTCTCGCGATGCATGTCTGCGGTCAACTCAACGTATTGTATACGTGGTTGAACGAACTTGTAATTGATTATGAAAAGAACGGAAATCGATCAGTTGAACAAAAATTATCTGCTATTGTGGAGCATCATTTGAGAGCATTAAGGTACTGTACTTTACTTTACTATTGAGCTATATTTCTTGGATGTATGTACTTTACTTTAACAAGAATGACACAATTTTTAAAGAGATTTATTTTTTCTATACAAACATTTAATAATAAATAAAATAAATATTGTTGTTCATACAAAATATGTAAGTATATTGACAAATTTTTACGAGAAAATTTTGTTAGTGGAGATTACACTTAACATACAAACGTATTACAGTTTTATAGCACGTGTGGAAAATATTATGCATAAAGTTTGTCTTGCAATATTGATGGGCTGCACGCTAAATATGTGCTTACTTGGATATTACGCAATTATGGTATGATTAGTGAAATATATTACTAAAAAAGCTGTTTTTATACATATTTTGTAATTATAAAAATCAAATGCAATTAATAATAGTATAATAATTATATAGACTACCTTTACACGGGTCGATTCACGCTGAAGTTATAATATCGATGTTATGAAACTAATCGATCACAATTATTCCATTCTTCAAACAAATAGCTATGATTGGCTAGTTTCATTATCAATGTTATAATTTCGGTGTAAATTAAGTCGTAGAAACATAATCATAATAATAATAACAGAGTTTTATAGAATTAATTTTATTTTTTATTAATAAACTTGTAAAATTATAATTTTTCAGAATTGGGGTGTTTTTGATGCAGCAAAAATATTGTCATATATTATTTTATATACTTCAATGAGTTTTAATATATTTATTTTTTGCTATATCGGCGAGATTTTGACAGAACAAGTAATACATCTTTCAAGATTAAAATAATTTTTATAAGAATAAGTAGAAACTATTCAAATCCATTTATAAAATATAAAAATAAAATTAATATATTTATATAATAACTGCTTTTAATACTTTCATATATTAATAATATTTTTTTTTATAATAACTGCTTTTAATACTTTCTGCAGATTTGTAGATATTTATATAACGAATTAAAAAATGTTGATATTTATTTATTAGTGCAAAAATGTCGGAGACGTGGTATACATGATTAATTGGTATCAATTACCACACAGAACAGCCCTTTGTCTCATTTTAATAATAATGCGATCAAGTAATGTAATCAAAATAACCGCAGGAAAGTTAATTCATTTGTCTATTGCAACTTTTGGCGATGTAAGTAACATGTCATTAAATGTCTTATAATATTCAAATTTAATAAGTATAAAATTTAAATTTTATTTTTAATTGTGTTAATCATATTTGACTGAAATGTTGTAATGCAACATTTTATACATGAAATCGTATATTATTAATAGAAACAAAAATTTTGCTGTTTCAGGTAATTAAAACTTCCATGGCGTATTTAAATATTTTACGAACAATGACGTAAAACTTGTAGTTAGCAATGTAGTTAATTAGAAATGTAGTAAGTTAGAAAGTTGGACAACATATTTTGTACAGAATGAAATATTTTCCAGGTGTGGGATATTAAAAAACATTAACTAATACACGTAAGTAATTAATGTTAATGATGTATACATCAGATTTTTTACGATTAAATTTCCCAAAAGCGGCAATTTTTTAATGATTTGTTTAAAATTACGTAATTATAAAGTTCAATATTTTACAAAACTGATATTTATTTCTGTAAAATATTTTTACACATTTATCTGAATACGATTTCCTGTTAAATTAGCAAAACAAATAATTCGCTGCGAACAGTTATTGATCGAACGTGTAGTTCCTCTCAGAAAAAAATACGTCAATAAGAACTTTCTCCAAACTCGGTCAGAAGTTGGCGCACGTGCTTACTCAAATAAAATTTTTGCAAGTACTGTCTACTACCATATGTCACGTGCACTTATGTAATCATGACAAAATCTCGACCTATATCTCGAAATCTATGTCCAGAAATACTAGCTTCAAAAATTACAATAATTATAGTCAGAAACTTTGATTCCAACATCTTTGACGCCCTATGGAATATTTGAAAAAGCGCCTTCCCCCTCTCTTATTCTCACACATTCATATAATATATGTATAATAACACAACAAAATTTCGAACATAATTTACAAATATAAAATATCAATTTATCTTTCTAAAGAAATTTTCAAAATTTTTTAATAATTATTTTAAACATGTACATGTTTTTGGCTCTAAGTTTAAGATGCCTTCGCTTTAATAAGCGCCACCGTTTTAAGGAGTCTCCACTTCAAGGCGCCTCCACTTCAAAACGCCTCAATGAAGCCGCTTATATCATGCTTACCGCCTAAAACCGGCTCTGATTAATCTTCAACTAAATCGATGATTCTTCAAATCGGTGCTTGGCTATAAATAAACAGCTCAAATATAGTATGCAAGATGTTCATGTTATTACACACTTTCACTTGTATGATCGAAGTGACATTATTATTATGATACCATGCACATTATTCAAGAAAGCCTATATCAAATTAAAACGGAGCGCCATTAGTTCGCTATTTCATATTTATGGGATTGGTAAATTATTGGATGCTTCTTAAACGTAGTAGCGATGTTGATAAATTAATACGACATATGGAGACCGATTAGAAAATAATAGAAAATAAAAAAATAGAAAAAAGTAGGATTGAAAATCATCAAATAATGGTGCAATTATTATATACGCTAGTTAGGTCGTTTCGTCGCCGGGATTTGTAGAGTAATTAAAGTATATGCATAACGGTGCATTCAGCATAGCCAGAGCAATCAAAATCATATCCATCATTGTCGGCAATAAGACTTAAAGGATGCATCCAATAAAATCGCGTTAATTGCGCAATTTCTATCAACGTTTATAATGGGTTCATCTATTATCGATGCATGCAGCCTGACTGCTGTGTTTTTGCAATGCACGCCTGTCAATTGAACGTGCTATAAACATTTTACATTTACATGAACTTGTAGAAAATCAGAAGGAAAATCATATAACCGAACTAAGCACTATTGTAGAACATCATCTCCGAATATTAAGGTACGTAAATATAAAATTATAATATTTATTAAAATACTTCAGACAACGTATATTTTATATGCAAAAATAGTATCTAAAAATATATAGACATTAGTGTTATAAAATAAACATAAATTTTTGAAATAATTAAAAAAGATGTACCGTAAATATAAATGTTTATGTTCTATTTCTATGCAAACATCCTTTCTCGGAAGGACATTTTACATTTAATGATTATGAGTATTATTATACATATTTCAATTTTATATAGCACGCGTAGAAAATATTATGAAATAAAATGTCTTTTGTGGAATTGATGAAATATACAATAAATATGTTAAATATGTGCTTTTTTACTTGGATATTACTTAATTATGGTATCCTTAACATTAAAAAGATAACATTTTTAAAAATATATCATCAATAATTACTTATGTATAAATATTTAAATGTCGTTATATTGTATAAGTATTATTATTTTTTATTAATAAATATAATTTTTTAGATTTGGGAAGATTTTGATGCAACAAAATAACATCTTATGTTAATGTATACTTATCAATATGTTTCAATATTTTTATATTTTTCTATATCCGAGAGATTGTCACGGAATAGATATAAATAAAAAATGGAATATTTTACGTTTCGATAATAAATGTTGATTTAACATTATCAAACAAGTTTTTATGTTATTATAAACTACAAAAATACCAAAGAGTAATTCGCTTTTAACAATTATTAATTATTAATATTTCTTATATTTATAATAATTACTACATGTATAACAAGAATATATAAATATAAATATATTTAGATATTTTTAACTTGATTAAGTCATGCATATACTTCGCATTTTTTAATTTTTTCGTAACGTAAATTATCAAATTCTTATTAATCATAAAAAATTTTAATTTTACATCAATTAAGTAATGTAAATATGTTGGGAAAATGGTATATATGATCAATTGATATAATTTACATCACAAAATTGCACTTGATCTCGTTCTAATAATGGCACGACTAAGTAATGTATACGAAAACAATTACAGAAAAATTATTTCAATTGTCTATTACATCATTTGGCAATGTAGTAATGCATATATTGTATTCAAAATATGTCAAAAAAAGTCAAAAGAAGCATAAATATATGTATTTTGTTTATGTTGATTTAATTAATTTCAAATCTTAATAATTCCATAAAAAATTATAAACTTTATGTTATTTATTGTGTTTAAAACAGTTATCATTTTTTAAATAAATATATTTATATTATAAGAAGATAGAAATAGATAGATAATAGATAGATAGATAGAGAGAGACAGAGATAAAAACAAATATTTTAATGTTACAGGTAATTAAAGCCTCCATATATTTAATATATTTAAATATAATATTTTTGCGAACATATTAACAATGTAAAACATAACAAGTTTAAAAATTTTGAAAATATATATTATATAGAACAAAATTATAGGATAAATATATGTCTTTTACATTTGATAAAATCAATTATAATGTTAGAATGAGATACACAGGATTATGGTTCATAAAATTATATAATTATACCTAATAAGAGAAATTCTCGAACAATTATATCGATTGAACGTACATCTCTTCCAAAGTAATTTTACAATATTAGATCGTTTATTAAACTTTTCTGATCGGCGCAGCCATTATTTCTTCATATTTCAATACAATAAATTGTCTATCTATAGTAGTGCGGCGTACGTTTTCATGCAAGAACCATACAAAAAATTCACATATGCATCAACAAATGACAGAAAAAAAAACACAATTATATTTTATCATTTAATCGGTTTTTTTAAGCCAATTAATGCATGGCTATAAATAAATGTATCGATTTTAGTGTAGAAAAAATTTTTATATTACTACAAATTCTTATTTTGTTTTTAAGTAGGTATAATAGTATAAAAAACCGCAATCATATTATCAAGAATTTGTGACGCATCTGATAAAGGGTGCGATTTACAACAACATTATCGATACGAAATTCATACCTATGAATAAAGTAGCGTTGATATTGTGAAGTTTTTTTTATTAATCTTAATATGTCATATGGTAAGTTCCTCCGCCGTCAGTATATGCAGTCAAGCAGCTGTTTTTGCAATATATACTTTGTGGTTAGCTGAATGTGCTGTATATGTATAGCACTACTTGTTGATAAACAGGAAAAATTATAGCTGTAAGAAAATTGGCCGCTATAATGGAACATTATCTGATCGTGAGAATATTGAAGCATTTCACACACAATCATTCTAAAAAATACACAGATCTCTACACATAAATTCTCTAAACATCAAATAATTTGAATTAATAATTTAAAAATAGATTCATTTTACTTTCCTAAATTACTAAAAATTTATCGTTATTATATTCACGAAGAATATCAGTTCAGATGTCATAATTGTAAAAAAAACTACTGTTTTATTATTATACGTTTATAGTTTTTGCTTTACATCATGTATTTATAAGATACGTTATAATCTAAGGATAAAATTTTTCCTACAGAATTAATAGAATGAACGATCTTGGATATTACACTATTATAATATGTTGAACATCATAAGAAAATAAAAATCTTATTTGATACACATTTTACTATTCTATTCAATAGGGTAATTTAAATATGAATAAGCCTTCTTTAATGTGAATACAAATCAATAAAGTTAGGTTATTTATTAAGTGACAATTAGGAATGTCTATTCACGTCCAACACAGTAATCTCGTGATAATCGTTTTCGTAATTGTTGCAATGTTTGAACTAATAGTATCATATTATTATACATCGGAAAGATTATTACAAAATAGATAATATATAAGAAAATATACTGAAAGAAATATAAAATTTTTAAATTTTTTATAATTTATAAGATTTTTTAAATAATTTTAGTTACATATATTTTTTTTAAATATTAAAAATTTGTAAGTTACATTTGTTCTGCATACGCGACAAACTTCTATTTATAACATAATTGATATCACCTTATGACTACCAAACTTGACCAAAAGTAGTCAGTATGTCACATGAATATCTCTTATTACTCTAAAGTTAAGACAGAAAAATCCTAAAAATTTAATTGCTTCACTTTTAACAAAACTAAATAATTTTCATGTTTGTCGAAATTATATAATTACTCTTTTTAACAATATGAGAAACAAAATTGTATCATGTTCAACATTATGCTACTTTATCTTGTATATTTTTCTAATTTCTAATATATTTATTTATAATATTTTCTATATTTCAAAATAGTTTAATTTTTTCATTTAATTGATTTATCATGTTATAATCAATATAAGAAAAATATAATTAAAATATATTACTGAACTAGGAAAATTTGATGAAGAGCAACTTGTTTTTACGAATCTATCCTTACGCTCCTCATGACACGCGATGTTCTCTCATACTTTGAACAATAGAACCTTTCGACGAATAATTATATCGATTGAATATATGCCTCTTTCAAGTAATGTTAGTTCACTAAACTCTTTTAAAGATCGGCGCAAGCGCTTCATCATATACCGGCGATGAGTTGTCTTACCATCGCAGTGCACTGTGCGCTTTCGTACAGCGATCATGTCATCAAATATCAAAAGTGCGCCAGAAAACAAGATATCGAAAAAATATAACAATCACAGTTTACAATTTAATCGATGGTTTCTCAAACCAATTGGTGCATGGCCACAAAAAAATTCGTCGAAATCACTGTGGAAAATCTTTGTATTATTTCAAATTATTATTTGTTCAAGTATAATAGCATCCATAATGGTACCGTGTTTGTTATATGTATTATTTGAAAAAGTCAACATCAAGCAAAAACTGAACGCAGTTGGACCATTGCTTCACAGGATTATGGGCTCGATAAATTACTGGGTACTATTACAGCGCAGCGATGATATTCACAAACTAATACAGCACATGGAAGCAGATTGGAATCTCGTACAAAGAATAGACGGACGCGAATTGATGCTGCAACATGCCAAGTTTGGTCGTTCCGTCGCTATGATCTGTGGAATAATCATGCAAGGCGGAACGTTCCTGTTCAGCTTAGCAAGAGCATTGAAAACTACAACAATCATCGTTGGTAACGAGACTTTTACAACGTATCCTATGACGTGTCCGGTTTATAGCAATATCATCGACACAAGATTTAGTCCTGTGAATGAAATCGCATTGATTGTGCAGTTTCTATCAACGTTTATAGTGAGTTCTTCTACTGTCGGTGCTTGCAGTCTAGCTGCTGTCTTCGCGATACATGCTTGTGGTCAACTGAATGTGCTATCTATATGGTTACATGAACTTGTTCTAAACCAGGAGAAAAATCATATATCAACTCAAAGAAAACTGGCCGCTATTGTGGAACATCATCTGAGAATATTGAGGTATTTTACTTGTTGGCACTTGTTCAAAAATACATATCTTAGAGAGTTCTATTAGTAAATTCTTTAAATTTATTTAAGTAATTTAAATCAATCATTTAAAATAAATATTTTCATTTTATTTAAAATTAAAATGAATTTATTTTTATTTTCTAAGTCTAAGTGATAAAAAAATCTGTTGTCATTGTGTTCATGAAAAACATTATTTCAATGTGCAAATAACTTTATTTATAAAGTCAATTCCTCTGTGTTACATTTATGCATTTCAGTTTTATATCACGTTTGGAAAGTATTATGCATAAAGTTTCTCTTGCGGAATTAATGGGATGCACGATAAGTATGTGCTTGCTTGGATATTATACTATTATGGTACGCTAGAGCAATAAAAAAATGCAAATCTTATTAGACATAAATTTGATTTATTTATGAGAGAAACCAAACTGTTCAATTTTATTAGAAAACGTGTATTAAAAATAATAAATTATAAAGATAAGCCTATATTTTATTTTTAGGCTTGGGAAACGCTCGATACAGCGAAACTAACATCTTACTTCATTGTATATTTGTCGATGGGTTTCAATATTTTTATATTTTGTTACATCGGAGAAATTATTACAGAACAGGTAGTATTTCGAGAATTAAAAAATACTAAAATGTCAGATTTTGACATGTATTTGTAATTTTTTTAAACTTATCATTTAGTCAATAACCTCGTATAAAGCAGAATATGTTTTTACAAATGTTGGAAGTTTGCTTTGCTAAGATATAATTATTCCTCTAGCTGTTAATGTATATTCTGCGCGAAGAAAAGTGTTGTTGTAAAATAAATGTTCTTCTGAACGCGAGCATTGTTCCTTTCATTTTTTTTTTACTGAATTTAAATGTAAAAACTAATTATAATAAGGACATACTGAGCGATCATCGAATTGCTTTGTTTCCTGAATGTAGCCAATACTTGTTAGAAAAGATTAAAATGTAATAATCATATTAATAGAAAAAAATTCTACGATAAAACTGCCTTACTTTTAACAAAATTGAATATTTCTCTTTAATATCTTGTTAATCCAAATTGTCTTAATTACTCATAAAAAACTTCAAATCTTAACATGTTATATATCAATTTATGTCCATATACATTAAACAATATTTATGTTAATTTATTAGTGCAAACATGTTGGGGAAGTAGCATACATGACTGATTGGTATAATCTACATCACAAAACTGCACGTGACCTCATTTTGGTGATTGTTCGATCGAGTAATGTGATTAAGA
The DNA here is from genome assembly GCF_001594065.2 of Cyphomyrmex costatus. Lineage (NCBI taxonomy): Eukaryota > Metazoa > Arthropoda > Insecta > Hymenoptera > Formicidae > Cyphomyrmex > Cyphomyrmex costatus. Next base: position 328,178 of record NW_017275304.1, on the reverse strand, counting down.
TCACAGCAGGAAAGCTTTTCAATTTATCTATTGCAACTTTTGGTGATGTAAGTATATAGATATATCATTTTCTTTTGACTCGTTAATAAAAAATTAATAAATTATATCTCCTTATATTTTATTGATTGCAAATTACAATCATTTTATATGAATTGAATTATTCATTATACAATATTTAAAACATACATTTAATATATTTAATTATGTGCGAGTACATGTATAAAAAAAATTTCTAATCTTAATATAATTTATAGAATATAATATATATTGTTTTTGTATTATGTAGAAACAAGCATGTTATTGTTTTAGGTAATTAAAACTTCCATGGTTTATTTAAATCTCTTACGAACAATGACTATGTGAAACATAAGTTAAGAAAGATATATATTTTATATAGATTATATATATAAATTAATATATTTTAAAGAAAAGATTTAATAAAGAAATCGATTATTATATTAAAATCAAGATTATATATATGTATAAACTATTATTTTCAAAGGTGTATACACTACAATTTTTTATGATCCTTTTCATGTTTATTATTATCAGAGGAAAGCCACCGATATCAAGATACCACTTTATTTGTAAACAATATTTTTTAAACAGAAGGTAAAAATAAAACTTTAAAAACATTAGTACAAATTAAAAAGTGTCTTCTATTTATAGTATGAGCAGTTTTTTAATACTGTTTGCAATTTTGCAATAAATATTTTTTTCGTAAACTGAGCGTCTGACAAAATGAGCTTCAAAACTGACACAGTAGGTAAAGTGCAATAGTTAATTTCTGAGAAATAAGGCTCTTTAGAAGACCTATGTCAGTATATCGGCGATACTTTCCTCTATTTCTATATTTAAAAGTACTAATTTTTATGTCCATTTAAATTACATTTTTAACAATATAAAAAATATTTGAATTCTTTGTTGTTAGTGCGGAAATCATGTACAAACTACCAAATTCGTAGTTTATATTTATTACAGTTTCTGCACTGAGCAGGGCTTAACTAGAATCGGAACATTTGCAATTAACTTTGGTAGTAAGTATATTCCAGTTGTTTGTAAATTATTCCTTATCACTCCTTATAAATATTATTTACGCAACAATAACTGCGGAGACACATTTAATCATTTATTTACATTTGATTTAATCTTGGAGCCATAAAACTATTTTAATTTTTGTATTAATTAATGAATTTTTTAAGTTATTATACTAAAACAAAAGTGTCTTTACCGATGTATAAACGTAAATATTTATGTTTTACTTGCATACATCTTTAATAAAAATAAAACTTCTCTACATTATATCTAATAATAATGAATGTTGTTATATTTCAGTTGTATAGCAGGAATGCGCACAAACAAGATATTATAAATAAGATCTTTCTTGTGAAAACTGATATAATGCATGATAAATATCTGTTCAATTGACTAAGGTATGTTAAAAATGTATTTAAAAAATTATGATTTGATATTAATAATTTTTATATATACATATAAACATTTAAATATTATATCATTGAAAAAAATAGAATTCGGAAACTACAATAATTAAGTTTTTATAAAGATAATCATTATAACTTGTAAACTTGGAAAAATTTTGATGCAACCAAGAAACATATTCTGTTAATTTACATTTATCGATAAATTTCAATATTTTTATATTTTATTATGTCAGAGATTATCATAAAACAAGTATATTGGAACAGAATGTTTTATATTTTGATAAATCGATGTGTGTACGTATGTGCGTATGTGCGTGTGAGAATTTGGATTTAATTTTATAAGACACAATATTATTAGACATAAATATTAAAGTAGAATTGTTTTGCTTTTAACAAAGCTTAATATTTGAGTATGTATTTCGTGTGAATTATTTAAATTTCTTAATATCTAATAAATTTTATTCATTATAAAATATATCTTAAATACATATTAAAAAATTTTAATTTTATATACCGATGCTAGTGCAAGCATTGCGGAGAAATGGTATGCATGTATGACTGATTGGTATTATTAACATCACAAAATTATATACTTGATCTTATTTAATGATTGTAAAGTTAAATAATAAAAATTACTGCAGGAAAATTATTTCAATTATTTATCGCAATTTTCGATGTAAGATAAATAATGCACGTATCTCCAGAAGGAAAATGCTAAAAGAAATGTTAATACATATATTTCTTTTATATTTTATAATAGTAAAACTTAACAAACAATCCCATATAATCTATATCCAAAATAATCAAATTTGTATCTTTTCATTTGACTTATATTTATAAATATATTTATCATTTTTAAAATACATAGCAATTTATATTAAATATGTATACAATAAAACATTTTGTATTATTACAGGTTATTATTTATGTAATATTTTCAAATATTGTACTAACATTAACGTCGTAAACTTCAGACATTGGTAAGTAAAAATCGACCAAAAAACGTTTAAGATAATTAAGCAAAGGGTTACATTCGGTCAAAACGGATATTACAGGTTAATAATTAAGACCCGGACGTTCGTGCAAATTCTCATGTCACGCAATGTCCGTAAAGAGCACCCTTAGGCTCTTTCGTTCTCTTATTTAAAAAAATAAAAACGTGCACATGACACATAAAACATTATAGTGTCTCTTGATATAAATATATATATATATAT
>NW_017275304.1:275871-324988 GCF_001594065.2 Cyphomyrmex costatus | reverse complement strand
TGTATGATAATATATGCGTCTGTATAAAGATATAAATATAAAATATAATAATAAAGTTAATATAGTTAAAATAACTTTTGGAATAAAAGCTCTAAATAAAATGACAAAGAAAAGCGGTTAAAGTAAATTAAAGATAAACCTACCTTTATTAATTTATTAAACTCTTCTGAAAATCGATGCAAGTGCTTTGTTATACTCGTATTTCGGTACGAAGAGTTCAATGAGTTAGGTATCTATCCCGTGGCAGTGCACCGCACACTTTTGTGTAGTAATCGGATAAAAATCTAAATGTGTGCCAGAAAATGATACTGAAAAAATATATATAACAATTACAATTAATAATTTGGTTAAAGGTTCCTTAAGCCAATTAGTGCGTGTCATAAATGAATACGTCGAGTTCAGTGTGTAGGAAATATTTATATTATTATAAATTCTCATATGATCGAGCATAGTAACATTTATATTGTGTTTGTTATACATATATGTTATTTGAAAAAAATAACATTAAACAAAAACTGAATGTTGTTACGTCATTGTTTCACAGGATTATGGATTGGATAAATTATGGAGTGATGTTCAAGCGCAGCAGTAACATCAACAAATTAATACGATACATGCATTGAAGTCTCGTACAAAAAGTAGACAAATGTGAAGTGATGCTGCATGTTAAGTTCGGTCGCTTTGTTATCTGATTTGTGCAATAACTATGCATTGCGATACATTTCTGCTTAGCATAGTCAGGATAACCAAAACCTTGATAGAATTAGAAAGGTAACCCATTATGCATATAATATAATAATAGCGGAAGTCCTGTTACGTATAAGATCTCGACTAATCAAACAATGAGCTCATTTGCAAAGTGACGAGTCATGTGAACTTTTGCAAATAAGCTAAAAAATTAATTAGCTGACGGATCCTATAACTAAGTACTTTCAACTTACTGCGTATCCATTAGAATAGGTCATCTGTCCACATCTGTCTAATTCTACTATGGCCAAAACCATATCTATTATTATCAGCAATAAAACTTTTAAGATGCATCCGATGACACGTCCAAATTACAGCAAAATCATCGATAAAAATCAATCCTGTAAATAAAATTGTATTAGTTGTACAGTTTCTATCAATATTTATAGTCGTCTATCGCCGGTGTTTACAGATTGGCTGCTATCTTTGTGATTCATGCTAATAATCAATTAAACGTGCTGTACACTACGAGAATTTGTCGAAAACCAGCATTAAGTGATACAAAAACTGAACAAAAATTGGTTACTATCCTAAAACATCATCTGAGAACATTGAAATATCTCATACGTAAGTACTCGTTAAAAAAATATACATCTTCTAGGATTTTATGAAAATCTCATCATCAATTATTTAAAAGAATTTAAGTATTATATAAAAATTAATTATTTAAAAATAGAAATTCTCCTTAGAATTAAGTAATTCATTATGTTTTCTAAGGTTAAATGGTGATTGTAAAGAGTATCAATTCAAAATGTGATGATAATTTATTAACAGAAAATTCTATTATGATGTATTTATATATTTCAGTTTCATGTCATAATTAGAACAACTTATACATAAAATATTTTTTTTTGGAATTAATGGGATCCACAATAATTATGTGCTTAGTTAGATATTACGGTATATTAGAGATGTAAGAAATTGAAGATCTTATTAGATACATAAATGTAATTTATTATAATGAGAGAGAGAGAAATCAAACTGTTTTATTCTATTAGAAAATATGTATTAAAAATGATATGTATTATAATATGACAAAAATAAGTCTGTATTTTAATTTTAACGTTGTAAAAGACATTATGTGTTTGTGTTAAAACAATCATTGTTAAAACTTGTTTTGAATTGTTAACATACTTAATTTTAACACGTTTAACACTTTAAGCTTGCATTCGTTTTTCACACATGCGCGCTGTAAGTTTTCTATCCTTTTTTTGCAAGTATCCAGCAATAATGATAGAATAAAGCTTATAACGTGTGAGCATGAAAAACGAACGCAGCTTAACGAAATAATTGCGTTATTGAAAGAATTGTGTTGTTTCAATATTAAATTGATATTCAGAATTTTTTTAATATTACAGAAACAATTTATGAGTAAGCGAAAAAAATAAGAACAAATGCAGTTTTAAAACATAAATATATGATAAATGCATAAAATGAGCGTGTGTTAATTTAAATTACAAATATTAATTTTGCTCAAGAAATATGATTTTACAATTTATATACTTTTAAACTGTATCAAAATGTTTTATTCCTTGTGTTAATTTTTTACATAATACAATATTTACATTGCTTTTTAACAAATTTCATCTTGTGTTATGTCCATATAAAAACTTAAATGGATCATAGGACACGTGTGTTGAACTTAACGCAAATTCTTCAACCGCGTATTAGGGTCGCAAACTTGATATAGGAAAAATAATATCTTTACAAATCGTCACAGAACAGATAAAAAATATTGAAAACTACGCTAAAACAAAAGAAAATATTAAATGTTCATATTTTTCATACAGAGAGTATATCTTTTATACAGTAAGAATTTTTTATTTTTAAAAAATGATTTGTATAATAGCTAAAAATACATATTTACGTATATTCTAGGAATGTTATGCCAAAAAACTGCCAAAATGCTGTCATATTTAGTGTCTTATAATGACTTTACATTATAAATGGCAGCAGGTATGTTTAGTCCCTATTCATTTAAATTCATGATATCCTATTTGGAACACGGTCCGATATACCACACAGTCTCTCTACTTACCCATATTTATTTTTCACCAATAATAAATTAATTTTTCATTATTTTGTTATACATATATACATATATATACCATATATATGTACAGACATACGCACGCACGCATACATATACATATATGTATATGTATATATATATATATATATTCGTATATTTTTTTATAACATATTGCAAAAGGTATGATTTAGAGTCAATTATTTCATCTTTCGGTAAAGTTTACCTGTTAGGTAAATCTGGCAATCTGCGCACGTGATTGGGTAATCTTACTACTTACCTAACAGGTAAACTTTACCAAAAGATGGAACGATTGACCCTTAGACAATTAATATTATATAAATTACCTGTAAGTTTTCCAAATCGCATTCTCTTTGCCAAGGTACCAAATTTATATATAAAAATGATTAAAAATATTATATTAATAGATATTATTAAATAATAATGTGCCAAACATTTAATAGTTAGACACGTAAATTTTCGAAGCGATAGCAATATCGACTTGTACGACAAACTTATTCAAAGGTAGACATAGGTGTTACTTCATAATTCTAGCATAATAAACTATCTATTCATGATAATTCATTACGTGATTACTTCGTAAAGTGATAATGCTGAACCAATAATTGTGCGGCAGGAAGCATTGAACTGAAAAAGCGGCATAATTGCAGTTTACAATCTGAAAAACATACAGTTTTTTCCTAAATTATTGTAACTGATTGTGAATATTGTAATTAAGTATATATTAGTCATCTACGCGAAAGATGGAAATAAGTTCGTAAAATTAAACATTTGATATATATTTTAAAACATTTCATTCTCTCAGTCTAGCTACATCTGAATATTATAATATATATGGAAAATATTATACAGAAAGTTTGATTTATTTGCTGAACGTATAAGTTTAATTGGATATTATTATATTTCAAATTGTGTAAAAATTATGAATAATATATTGTATATATTATTAGCGCATATAATATTTTTATAATAGGTACACGCTAATATTGTAATATATTTATTATATTATTTATAATTTTTACATGATTTTAAATGTTCAAATTTTCTATAAGACCGATTTTTAAATTTCATCCCCGTTTGTTACAAGTGGATGTTAAATCTTTCTTAAGAATACACGAACCATCTACAGAGAGCTGAGAAACGCTCTCTCGTTTTATATCAAAGTAATATACATCAATAACTTAGTGAGTTCTTGTTACTTTGTTGAATAATTCAATCAATAATTTACTTATTAGACTAAATTTTTTGAATCCTTTTCACATTGTCAAGTTAATCATTTGACTCAATTTTTATTGGTTTTGACTTGATTATAATTAAAACTGCGCAACCGTGAGACTTAGGTCGTTCCACCCGCTTCTCCATACTTTTTCTACAGAATATTCTTTATAGTGTAAAATAAAAATGTCACTTCTATGAATCTATCCTTACACTCCCCATGACACGCGACGTTTTCTCAGACATCGGATAATAAAAACTCTCGGCGAACAATTACATCGACATACGCCCTTCCCCTCTTCCAGGGCACTTTATGATATCAGATAGTTCACCAAACTCTTCCGAAGATCGGCGCAAGCGCTTCGTCATATACTGGCTCGACGTGTTCCCTATCTGTGACAGTACATCATATGCTATCGTGTAGCGATCATGTCAAATTCCAAATGCGCGCTAGAGAACAACAGATCAAAGAAACATAACGATTACAGTTTACAAATTAATCGATGGTTTCTCAAACCAATCGGTGCGTGGCCACAGATAGATGCGTCGACCCTAGTGTGGAAAATCTTGATATTATTACAAATTTTTATTTGTTCAAGTATAGTAGCATCTAGCATGATACCGTGTTTATTATATGTGTTATTTGAGAAAGACAACATAAAACTAAAACTGAGTGCAATTGCGCCATTACTTCATAGAATTATGGGTTCGGTACATTATTGGGTGCTACTTAAACGTAGTCGTGATATTAGCAATTTAATACAACACATGGAAGTAGATTGGTGTCTTATACATGGGCACGATGATCGTGAAATAATGCTGCAACAAGCTAAGTTCGGTCGTTTTGTTGCCATAATCTGTGGAATAATCATGCATGGAGGTACAATTCTGTTCGCCTTAGCAAAGGCAATGAAAACTGCAACCATCGTCGTCGGTAATGAAACTTTTACGACGCATCCGATGACATGCCCGATATACCACAAGATTATCGATACAAGATTTAGTCCTATAAATGAAATCGCGTTAATTCTGCAAAATCTAGCAATGTTAGTAGTGAGTACCTCTACTGTCGGTGCTTGCAGTCTAGCTGCTGTCTTCGCGATACATGCTTGTGGTCAGTTGAACGTGTTATACGCGTGGCTACATGAACTAGTTAAAACCCAGATGGAAGGAAATGATAAAGCTAAACAAAAACTGGCTGCTATCGTAGAACATCATCTGAGAATACTGAGGTATTTCACAAGCAAGCATTCATTATAAAAATTCATACCCTCAAATATACGTATTATAATAAATTTCTTAACAATCATACAAATTAATAATACATTAATTATTTATAAATAGATATTGCATTAAAATATTAGGGTAAAATTATTTTCTTTTTCTTATAGATTACTAAAAGAGAATCTTGAGTTATCAATTGTGTTTATAAAGTATAAGTTCAGTGTGTCGACTTATTTATTAAAAAACTTTTATTTATAAAAAAAACTTACTATGTTACATACATTTATACGTTTCAGTTTTATATCACAAGTAGAAAGTATTATGCATAAAGCCGCTTTTGTGGAATTAGCCGGGTGCACGATAGTCATGTGTCTGCTTGGATATTATAGTATTATGGTACGCTAGAAATGTAAGAAAATCTTATTAAACAAAATATGATTTATTCACATGAAAGTAAACATCGCAAAATATGTATAAAATGATAAATCATATGATAAAAGATGAGTTCATATTTTAATATTTGCACAGTGAAAGATGTTTTGTATGTGTAATAGTCATTTTTTAAAGCTATTGCGTTGATCGTTTGACATACGTTAATTTAATATATATAATCTAAATATTTTGGATTATTTGATATTCAACGCTTCTAAGTGTTAAAGAGACTAAATTTATCAGTAGAAAAATATAAAACATGAAACTATTGTATTTTAGAGAATAAATTCTAAGATAAATTTATATAATAAATAAGTACGTGTGTGTGTGTGTGTGTGTGTGTGTGTGTGTGTGTGTGTGTGTGTGTGTGTGTGTGTGTGTGTGTGTAAATTATATATTAATTTTACTCACAAAATATATTTTCATAACTTTTTCCAGTTATATCAAAATGTTTTATTTGTTTTAATTTCTTATATAATATTTGCAGCATAACTTCTTAACATATTTTATCTTATATTACAATTACATAAAAATCAGATTTAAACACGTAAAATGATAAAAAATTAATTAATGAAAATCAGTTTTAATGGAATTTCGGTTAAAAAAACACTGATCATCCTTTTTAACTATGTAGGCATGGGAAACACTTGATACGGCAAAAATAACATCTTATTTTATTGTATATTTATCGATGGGTTTCAATATTTTTATATTTTGCTACATTGGAGGAATTATCACAGAACAGGTAAAACATCGAGAATATTTAATATTTTAATTGAATTAATTTCATTTTTGAACAAAAAATCATGTTTTTACAACATTTCCTTAACAATTTAATCAATATTTTAAGAAAAGTATAAAACACTTCCATATTAATAAAAAATTTCTGCTAAATTATAATTTTTGAAATAAAAATTCTTATTTTTAACAAAATTTTAATATTTCTATTTTTTTTTAAACATTACGTTAATCCAAATTATTATTTTTTATACAAAATTTTGTATCAAATTAGTGCAAACTTGTCGGAGAAATGGCATATATGACTAATTGGTACAATCTACATCACACAACTGCACGTAGTCTCGTTCTGATTATTGCTCGATCAAATAACGTAATTAAGATAACCGCAGGAAAGTTATTCCAATTATCTGTTGCAACTTTTGGTGATGTAAGTAATATATTGTTCTTAAATTAGTTATCAAGAAATTAATAAGAATATCTTCTTTGTACTTTATTAATAACAAAATATGATCATTTTATAAGCTCATATTGTTTAATTAAATTATTCATTATATACATATAAAACATTTACACACATACACGTGTGTGTAAATGTCTTTTATTTAAATTAAATTATAATATTAATGTTATGTAATGTAATGTTAATTGTTATGTATAATAATTGTAATGTTAATTGTAATGTTAAAATGTAAATTTTAATATTCATAATTAAATTAGTAAAACTTTGTAGAATATGATATATAAATTATTTTTTTCTTTCAACAGAAATAAGTACATTATTGTTCCAGGTAATTAAAACTTCCATGGTATATTTAAATTTTTTGCGGACAATGACGTAAAAGGTGAATATATGAAATATAAGTTAAAATATGTACAAATATTATATATATTTTATACAGAACAAATTACTGTATTCTGAAAATAAGATCAATCCTTTGTTGCACAAATTTGAAATCAGAAACAAATGACCTCAAAAATATTATTACAAAGCTGAGACAAATAAAAAAGGAGACGCTCAGGTATTAAGCACGTTTGATACACATTAAGTAAAAAAAGTAACTTGCAAGGTAATTTATTAATCAAGTGAATTATATTTAATGATTCAATGTTTTCAAGACAATTTTTTTGTATTGTTGAAAGAATTCAACATCAAATCTGTAAATCAGATGTGACTCTTACAATAAATACAAAAGAACATTAAAATTTTGTATTGGCTGAAGAAGACTTCAAAGTGAATCGAAACGTATTGATATTGTTATTTGGATGAAATAAAATTGTAATTTAAGGAAATTCACTTCTTATTACTTGCATTACAATAACAACGCTGCACTCTCATCGGCCCACCACTAATAGGATTTCTGGTTTCATTATTACAAAGATTTTCAGAAAACATTATGACCATCCAATATAAAAATTTTTTGTTAAATTCCAATTTTTCTTAAATTTATACAATAATACCAATGTATTATTAATGTAAAATAATTATTTATTTATATTACTCATTTATATACAAGTTTTAGGAATATAATGATATCTAATATGTTACACAAACAAGTATATAATGTGTAAAACAAAAAATATATAAAATGTTAAATATCTCATAAACCCCCGTATGAGATACTATATAATAAAGATAATAAAATCAATAATTATATAAAAGAATCGACTCATTCCTATACTTTCACAAAGATATAAACTATATAATATTTTATATTCTCTTTTATTATACTTGTTATAATAAATCAAACTAGATTTCTAAACCATCCTATTCAAACTACAAAATCTGTAATATTTAACCTTTACAATTCAATGATCAATAAAAGTTCGAAAATTTTTACGTACATATAATTTAGGACATCGTAGTATTAATCATATATAAGTGCAAACTGACTAAAACTTTTGCACAGCTTCAATAAATCCATGGATGTAGTCGATGGTTAATGAATAATATTAATAATTTTATGATGGATAAAATCACAATTCATTATATATACATATTATTAAATCAAGATTTTGTAAATAAAATTAATTATATCAGAATGATATACATATATATGTGTAAATATATATATTAGAAGACGCGGTAGTGTCTCCGGCCATATTCAAAAACTAAAAGACACTACAAGTCTCTTATCCCGTATATATATGTATATACTGGGTTCTTAATATTAAAATAAAACGAATATACAGGACTTTTAGTATTAAAAAATTGTCAATGAAATAAAAAGGCAATTAAGAGTCAATATTATATGTGTGATCTAATAAACTATTTAATAATATATTATAAATTAAAATAAACTAAAATTCACACTATAAATACGCACGCAATCAAATTAAAATATGACATATTAAAATTTATAGTGTGAATTTTAGTTTATTTTAATTTATAATATATTATTAAATGGTTTATTAGATCACACATATAATATTGACTCTTAATTGCCTTTTTATTTCATTGACAAAATTCTTGATATTACACAAAAATTTATGCACAACATATCTTTATGACTTCCACATATGGCGTGTATATATATATATATATAACAATTTTTTACATTTTAAGATATACTATATTCTAATTTTCATCATCCTTTCTCTTCAGTTAATGTATCACATATTAATCAATATAAGAAGAATATAATTAAAACACAATACTAAAACAAGAAAATTTCCTAAGATAAATCACTTTCAATCTCTTACAAATATATACTTTACACTTCTTATACCACCCGATAGTTTCTCAAATATCTCACAATAAGAAACTCCAGACAAACAATTATATCGACTGAATATAGAATATACGCTCCTCTCAGAGCAACTATATGATGTTAGACCAAATTCTGTTGAAGATTGGCGCAGGCGCTCTATCATATTCCAATACGATGAGTTGTCCATCTGTGGCAGTACACTGTGTGCTTTCATGCAGCGATCATGTCAAACTCCAAATGCGCGTCAGAAAATAAGAGACCGAAAAAACATATCGATTACAGTTTACAATTTAATCAATGGATTCTAAAACCAATCGGAGCGTGGCCACAAATAAATGCATCAAGTTCAGTGCGCAAAATTATAATATTACTACAAATTTTCATTTGTTTAAGCATAATAGCAATCCCGACAATACCGTGTTTATTATATGTGTTATTTGAAGCAGAGAATATTCAGCAAAAACTGCATCCCATGATGCCACTGATCAATAGATTTATGAGCTCGATGCATTATTGGGTGTTGCTCAATCGTAGAGATGATATTCAAAAATTAATACGACACATGGAGACAGATTGGAATCTCATACAAAGGATTGACGAACGTGAAGTGATGCTGCAGCATGCCAAGTTTGGCCGTTTTATTACCATAATCTGTGGAATAATGCTGCAGGGCGGTTGCCTATTGTTCAGCTTCGTGCAATCTATAAGAACTGTAACAATCACTATCGGCAATGAAACTGTCACAACACATACAATATCATGTCCAATTTACAGCAAAATTATCGATACTAGATTTACCCCTATGAATGAAATCGCGTTGGTCCTGCAAAACCTGATAGTAATAGTAGTAAGTTTCTGTACTGCCGGTGGTTGCAGTTTGGCTGCTGTCTTCGCAATCCATGCTTGTGGTCAGTTGAACGTGCTGTATGTGTGGCTACATGAATTAGTTCAAAACCAAGCGAAGGAAAATGATGAAACTGAACGAAAACTGGCTGCTATCGTAGAACATCATCTGAGAATATTGAGGTATTTCACAAGCAAGCATCCATTAAAAAATGCATATTCTTTCGTGCCTTATAATAAATTTTTGAACAATTATATACATTAATAGTGAATAATATAAAAATAGATATATGCACTAAAATTGGGATAAATTTGTTTTCTTCCTTGTGCGTTATTAAAAAGAAGTTCGATGTGAAAGTTCGATGGTGTTCATAAAAGCTTCAATAAACCAATGATTTATTTATAAAAAAATGTTCATATATCATATACATTTAAACGTTTCAGTTTTATATCACAAGTGGAAAGTATCACGCATAAAGCCGCTCTTGTTCAGATAATGGGGTGCACGGTAATCATGTCCTTGCTTGGATATTACACTGTTACGGTATGTTAGAGATATGAGAAAATGCAAATCTTATAATACACAAATAAATATTATTTATTTATGAAAAGTTAAACATCGTTATTCTATTACAAAATGTATATTGTAAGTGACAAATTATACCACAAAGATGAGATTATATTTTAAATCTTATAAATTTACAATTTTAATAACATATTTTGTTTTTTTATTAAAATAACATATGCTTGTACGAATCAATATTGTTTTAAATAAAAATTTTATTTTTGCGCACGGAATGTCAGAGATCCGGATTCGACTTCCGGCCGAGGTAATTTTTCACAATATAAATTAATTATTTATAGATTTTTAATGTCATTCATAGATTTTAATATGTTATTCAATATTATTAAGATCTAATATTCTACAAGCATCAAAATTGTTAGATTGTTAGTCAATTTAACTCGTGATAGTACTGCGGTAGTTTGTTAGAGTTTGCGTTATAAGTTTGAAAAAAATTTTGGCACGCATTTAAGAATCTACATACATAGTATATACATTTACACGCATTATATAGAAGCACCCGAAATCTAACTTGATCTTAATGGCATGTTCTCATCGGTATTTATTTTAGTTCAAAAATTTTATTGTTCTATTTCAGAAACATCTATTTTTTGATAGAAGTAACATTATTTTATTTGAAGTAATATCTTTCAATACAATATATTATTTCGTTTATAATAAATACGAGTAATAAAACAAATTATTTATTTGAAAATGGCAAAATATATTGCGATAGAGGTTGTTCCATGCAAATATATATTTCCTTAGAACAACTATTTTTTAACTGAAATTACGGAAACAATGATTTAACAAGTTTACATGAACAGTGCTATGTGCTATATAAATTGTGTCGTACAGTTAGTCGTGCAAATCCCGAAGATAGATATGTTCAAACAAATAATGTATTTAAGACAAAGTATATATCGTTTCATTTAAACAATTGTACTTATTGATTTAAACACTAATTTATTTGGACCAATATAATAAATTTATTTGGATTCAATAACATTTATTAAATTTAAAGAAATCTTTTTTTCTATGTATTCATGTATTAATTTAACATATAATGTCACGAGTAAACTTCCGAAAACGTCGATGAATTTTGGCAGAAATATTCTAAACGATGTAAAATGAATGAATTTTTACCGACAAAGAAGATTTTAATGCCAAAAATGTCTGAATAAAGTTATATACTTATATTTGATATTAAACTTCTTTAGAACAAGTTATTACGGGTAGAAATTCGTGTGCCCCTAGACAGAGGGAAGGTGGGGTAAAAATCGTTTCGCGTAGAAAGTCATACATCCCTAGACAGGTTTAAACATTTTATATTACGTTAATAGACAACAATTATTAGTATCAAAAAAGAAATAATTCATAAATAGGTTTTAGCGTACCATAAAAATAACGTAATTAAAAAACATAAATTTTAAGATAAATGAATAAAAAAATGTGTTAATTTAAATCACAAATTTTGCTCAAGAAATATGCTTCTACAATTTGCATTTAAACTGTATTGAAATGTTTTATTTTTTTTCTTGTGTTTATTTTTTACGCAGCATTAAACTACTTTTTAATATATTCAATGTGTAACATTTCATGTATAACATTGACATAAAAATTTAAGTAAATCAACAGCCATATAAAACATTTAATTCGATAAATTCTTCAACTGCTTAGGGTTGGGAAACACTTGATACAGGAAAAATAACATCTTCCCTTACTGTGTATTTATCGATGAGTTTCAATATTTTTATATTTTGCTACATCGGGGAGATTGTCACAGAACAGGTAAGCAATGTTAAAAATTAAAATATACTAAAACTAAGGAAAATATATTGGGTTTAGATATTTTTTATTAATTCAGTCAATATTTAAAGGAAGTATGAAATATAAAACGCGTGCTATTATACATTACTCGGAAAAAAATGCTTTTTAACAATCTTAACTATTTGTTTTTTTCAACGTCATGTAATATAAATTTTTTAATTCTTTTGGTTACTCATAGAAAATTTAAATCTCATATCAACTTATTAGTGCAAATATGTGGGAGAAACGACATATATGACTGATTGGTACAATCTAAATCACAAAACTGCACGTGATCTTGTTTTGATTATTGCTCGATCAAATAACGTAATAAAAATTACCGCAGGAAAGTTAATCCATTTATCTGTCCCAACTTTTGGTGATGTAAGTAATGCAAATTCTTCACCGAGATTCGCCATTTTCATTAATAATAAGTTATAATAAATTAAATTTCTCTCATACATTCTTAATTGCAAATTAAGATCATTTTACAACAGTTCAATTGAATTATCTATTATCTTTAAAACATTCATTCGATTCAATCAATTATATACGTGTGATTAAAAATTTTAAAATTTAATACTAGGACAGTTGATTGCGTACCACTCAAGTTATTTCTTATTATTTAATCAGTATCGATTTTATGTAAATAAATATTGAAAATTATGAAAAATAAAATTACATTTTTTAAGTAAAATCAACATAATTTATTATATTATCACACTAATTTTATTTTAAAACTACATTATTTTTATATTATTTTTATTTACTGACATTTGTTCTCTAAATATAAAGAAGTGTTAAATATTAATTTAACATAGAATAAAATTGAATGATAAGAATTATTATCAATTACATAAATTGATCAAAAATCAACATCACTTTTACTTGATTTCTTATGAAATATGCTATTGATACTGATAAAACAAAATATAATCTGTTATTTTTCTGTCTATATTATTATTCATTTCTCATATTTTTGTTACCAAATGTTGTATATATTAAGTAATAATATAAAATATTGTTAAAGTACGATTGAGACCACGCATTCGGCAACTCTCCCCTAATATTTTTATAATAATTGCGTCGTTAAACGAAAAATTTGAAAATTATGTTCTTCTTTTATTGTACTAATAATGATCTTATAAGAATCATCTTATAAGAATTGGACTTTTTAATTGATTTCAATATGTTTATCCATTATGTTTAGAACACCTATAAATTCAATCATATCACGTGTATAAATTTTCAAAATTTAATATATCTAATGACATATACAGCTTATAAAACGTGTTTTTGCATTGTGTAGAAACAAGAACATTATTGTTCCAGGTAATTAAAACTTCTATGGTATATTTAAATATCATAAGAACAATGGCTGTGTAAAACATGGTACAAACTGTTAAAGTATATGTTAAGAAATATACAAGATATGTAGCATTATGTAGAATAAATTAACATATCTCGAGAGAGAAAACAAGATTTATTAAATAAAATCGGTGATTATGTCAAAATCGCAAATGATTGAAATCATTAAATTGTTTTTAAAGATGTACTAAGTAATTTTTATATTTTTCATAGAATTGCCATTATAATTTTTTTATTTAAAAATACTAAATTTTATATATGTTCATCGAAATTATACATAAATTTATTCTTTTTAACAGAGTATAAAAAACACATCTATATATAATCAAATAAAAAACATACCAGACACTAAAGCGAATTCATTTCTATAAATTTATGTTCGTATAGTTCTCGTGACATATAATATTATTTCAAATGTACGTACCAAACATTTGATGATGAGACACGCAATTCAAAGCAGTTGCATTATTACTCGTCAAACTCCAACTTTTGAAGGTTGGCAAAGGCGTTATTTTACAACTCTGGCATAATTAACTAACCCATTCGTGACAGTGCTTTGCGTGACTACGTGAAATAATCATGTTTAACCATAAGTGTATGACAGGAAGCGTTGAAATGAAAAAAACAGATTACAGTTTGCAATTGACCACAATGTCTTTACTTAAATTATTATAACTGAATATATTAGTATTAGTCATCCATGCAAAAGATAAAAATATGTTGATAAAATTAAACATTTGATATATTTCACTATACAAATATGTTTCGGAATTATAAGACACGTGAAAAGTATTATGCGTAACGTTTGACTTTCTAAATAAAAGTTTAATTAAATATTACTGTATTTAAAATTGTCTAAAAAATCATAAATACTATACATTAGCATATATTTTATTCTTATAATTACAAGTAATAGAGTGATCAGGAGACGCGGTAGTGTCTCCGGCCATGTTCAAAAACTGAGAGACATTACAAGTCTCTTATCCCGAGCCACCAAAGTTTACATTATTATATATATTAGAAAAACAATTTATATATCCATTCACAACATTTTCTATATTTCAAGATATTCTAATTTTTGATACCACTTAATTTGTCCTGCGAATTAATACACAAATATAATTAAAACATTTTACTTTTAAAACAATTTGCTAAAATAAAGAACTCTTAATTTCTTTTTCACGGTTCTATCCTTACACTGTTCATAACACGCGATGTTTCAGAAACCGAATAACAGAAACTCTCCATAAACAATTACATCGACTGAATATGCTCTCTCAGAGCACATTTATGATCGTTCACCAAACTGTAATGAAAATTGGCGCAGGCGCTTCTTCATATTCCCTTATGATGTATTGTCTATCCATATCAGTATGCTGTGTGCTTTCGTGCAGCAATCATGTCAAATTCCAAATGTGCATTAGAAGACAACAGATCAAAAAAATATAACGATTACAGTTTACAATTCAGTCGATGGTTTCTCAAACCAATTGGTGCGTGGCCACAAATAAATACACCAAGTTCAGTGTGTAAAATTGTGATATTACTACACATTTTTATTTGTTCATGCATGATAGCATCCAATATGGTACCATGTTTATTATATGTATTATTTGAAAAAGAAAACATCAAGCTAAAATTGAGTGCTGTTGGACCATTGCTTCATAGAGTTATGGGCTCGGTACATTACTGGGTGTTGGTTAAGCGTAGCCGTGACATTCACAAATTGATACGACACATGGAAACAGATTGGTATCTGATAGAACAGAGGCTCGATAATCGTGAAATAATGCTGCAACAAGCCAAGTTTGGTCGCTTTCTCGCCATGATTTGTGGTATAATCATGTTTGGTGGTACAACGGTGTTCAGCATAGTAAAGGCAATGAAAACCGTAACAACCATCGTCGACAATGAAACTTTTACAATACATCCGTTGACATGTCCAATTTACAGCAAAATTATTGACATGAGAGTTAGCCCTGTGAATGAAATTGCGTTGATTCTGCAAAACCTGGCAGTATTTGTAGTAAGTACCTCTACTGTCGGTGCTTGCAGTTTAGTTGCAGTTTTCGCGATACATGCTTGTGGTCAGTTGAAAGTGCTGAATGTGTGGTTATATGAACTAGTTGAAAATCAAAAGAAGGGAAATGATACAGCTGAGCGAAGATTGGCTGCTATTGTAGAACATCATCTAAGAATATTGAGGTATTTTATACGCACTCACTCGTCTAAAAAATACACCAAATAGTTTAATAATAGTTTAGTCCTAATTTTGAATATTTATTTTTAAATAATTATTAACTTTAATAATTTAATAATTCAATAATAAATATTCAAAATTAACATAAGTTAATTTCTTCCTTTTTATAGATTAATTTTTATAGATTACTAATCTATAAAAGAGAATCTATTGTCTTCATGAAAAGCATCTATAAGTTGAATGTACCGCGACTTATTTATAAAAAAAATTGTACAGTGTTATATACATTTATACGTTTCAGTTTTATATCACAAGTAGAAAGTATTATGCATAAAGCCGCTTTTGTGGAATTAGTCGGATGCACGATAGTCATGTGTCTGCTTGGATATTATACTATTATGGTATGCTAGAGATGTAAGAAAATGAAAATTAGATTTTGGTTATAAAAAATCGAACATAGATATTTTATTATAAAATGTGTATAAAAAATTATATGTAAAAGTCTCTATATTTTAACGTTTTGTAGTAAAAAACATTTTGTATTTATATTAAAATCAGTCATAGTTTTAAAGCTTTTGTCTTGATTTTTCAATATACTCAAGTATCAATTCAAATATTTTATGTTAAATTGATATTCAACATTTTTATAATAGTATTAAAAAAATAATTTATGTAAGTTAAGAAATAAAAATGAAACAAAAAATAAAAATTATGCAGTTTTAAAACGTAAATTCTATGATAAATGAATGCGTGTGTCAATTTAACAAATTATAAATATCAGTTATTCTGAAGAAATATACATCTACAATACGTCTACAATATACAATATTATATATCTACAATATGTTTTTAAATTTATCAAAGTGTTATAATTTATCTTTCTTTTTTATATAACATTTACACTACATTCTAATATACTCTATGCTATATCTATACAAAAATTTGAGTGGAACATTAAACACGAGAAATATGTTAAATTAAGTACAAATTTTCCAATTAGGCTTGGGAAACACTTGATATGGCAAAAATAACATCTTCCCTTATTGTATATTTATCGATGGGTTTCAATATATTTATATTTTGCTACATCGGAGGAATTATCACTGAACAGGTAATATATGTCAAGGTTTGAAAATACCCAATCAAGAAAAATATTATATATATGTAGACAAACATTTATTTAATAATTCAATACTTCGAAAAAAGAATATAATACTTTTATATTAATAAAAAAAATAATTTAAAGTGCTTTATTTTTAACAAACTTAAATATTTATTTTTTTTGCATCAGTACGTATGTTAACCTAAATTACCAAATTCTCTTTCATATTACTCAGAGAAAATTTAAACCTTATGTCAATTCAATATAGTGCAAAAATGTCGCAGAAATGGTATACATGACTGACTGGTATAATTTACATCATAAAACTGCACGTAGTCTCATTCTGATTATTGCTCGATCGAATAACGTAATTAAGATCACAGCTGGAAAGATATTCCATTTATCCATCGCCACCTTTGGTGATGTAAGTAATGCAAATATACCGCGTTCATTCCTTTAATTAATAAAAAAAATTATATATCTTCTTTGTATTTTATTAATTTCAAATTATGATCATCTTACAATAATTGTACTTTTAATTAAAATTTCTACATATCCAATTATATATGAATGTGTTTGATTTAAGATATTAAATTTTTAAAAATATACGAATGAGCCTAATTTACAAAATTTGATATATGTATATATATATATTTCTTTTCTTACATTGCTTTCTACACGGAATAAAATATTTGATTAAGTTAACTAGAATTCTAGAGTAAAAAATAAACGATCCAGAATTCTGGTTAAAATAGATTAGATTTTTCATCAAAGCTACTAAATTCTAAAAAATTCGATAGATTTAATCACAATTCTAGATCGTCTATTTTCCAAAATTTCAATTAATTCAACCAAATATTCTTCTCGATGTACGCAGAAACAAGTATATTGTTGTTTCAGGTAATTAAAACTTCGATGGTATACTTAAATTTCTTGCGAACAATGACTTCGTAAAAAACAATTATGTGAAATATAAGTAAAAAAATATACGAAATATATATTTTGTATAAAACAAATAGTATGTCCTGAAAATAAGATTTAACCATTTGTTACTTTGAAATTAGAAATCATTGATCTGAAAACATTATTATAGAAATTTTCAGGCATTACACTCATCATCGTATTACTTCAAGTAAGAATTTTTTGTTAAAATTCTAATTTTACCTCTGCTTACATATTTATAATATACTGTTAAAATAAAATAATTAGATATATATATATATATATATGTTGTTCTTATTCTTAGGTGGAAACATTACGATATCAAATATGTAATATTAAATACGTAATTGTAAAATATAAAAAAATTCCAAAGAAATATAAGTCCTTTATTATATATTATAGTATATGAAATAATATACTCGCAATGATAAGTTAAATAATATCAGTTACGTTAATATCAACATTATAAGTCAGTAACACATTTTCAAAGATATATAGTATACTACTAACATTTTATAATCTTTATCATAAAACGTTATAAATAACTCAAACAAGATTTCTGAACCATCTCGTATAAAATATTTACTTACAGAATATGTATATCAAATCTCCACAATTCAGCGATCAAGAAAGTTCAAAGATTCTTTACGCACAATTTAGAATCTCGTAATATCAACCGTACATCAGAGTTAATCGAATAAAATTGTTGAGCCCAAAAGATTCATAACCGTAGTAAAAGCATTAATAACGTTAATAATTAATAAATAATGTTAATAATTTTATGATAACTTACATTTTTAGTTTAATATACTTTTAACGAACATTTAACAAATAAAATTAATTATAGCATTAAAATAATACAGTATTACTGGCCATAAAAATATTCAAAAATTAATGCAATACGTTTCTTTCATAATATTTTCTATAATATATTATACATTTAAAATATTTTCTTTACTTCAAAGTACAACTTTTGATTGCCATTTAATTAATAAGCCTCGAAAATTAATATAGGAAAATTGAATTGTGAGATACCAAATTAGAAAAATATACCAAGTTCAAATACCTTTTTATTGTTACTTCTACGAATATATACCTTACACTTCTCATCATATGCGATATTCTCTCAGACATTTGACAAATAAAAAGTTTAGACGAACAATAATATTGATTGAATATACGTTCGTGTCAAAGTAACTTAGTAACTAACGTTAAACCGATCATCAAACTCATGTGAAGATTGGCGCAGGCGCTTTTTCATATTCTAGCACAATGACTTGTCTATCTATGGCAGTACACCGTGTGCTTTCGTGCAGTGATCATGTCAAATTTCAAACGTGTATCAGAAAACGACACATCAAAAAAAAATACCGATTACAGTTTACAAATTAATAGATGGTATCTTAAGACAATTGGTGCGTGGCCACAAATAAATACGCGGAGTTCAGTGTACAAAATCATGATACTACTCCAAATTTTCATTTGTTCAAGCATAATAGCAATTCCAACTATACCGTGTTTGTTATATGTGTTTTTTGAAGCAGATAACATCAAGCAAAAGCTGAATGCCATTGGACCGCTGCTTCATAGAGCTATGGGCTCGATACATTACTGGGTGCTGCTTAAGCGTAGCAGTGACATTCACAAATTAATACGACATATGGAGGCAGATTGGAGCCTCATACAAAAAACTGACGAACGTGAAGTGATGTTGCAACACGCCAAGTTCGGCCGTTTCGTCGTCATAATATGTGCAGTGTTTATGCAGGGCGGTTTGTTTCTGTTTAGCATAGGAAAATCGATGAAAACTACTACCATTATGGTTGGCAACGAGACTTTCAAGACGCATCCAACGAATTGTCCAATTTACAGCAAGATCATCGATACGAGATTTAGTCCTGTGAATGAAATCATATTAGTTCTACAGAATCTTACAATGTTTGTAGCGAGTTTCTCTACCGTTAGTGTTTGTAGTTTGGCCGCTGTCTTTGCGATACATGCTTGTGGTCAGCTAAACGTGTTGTACGCGTGGTTACACGAACTTGCTGAAAATCAAAAAAGAAATGATACAAATCGAAAATTGGCTGCAATCGTAGAACATCATCTTAGAACACTGAGGTATTTTATATGCGAATACTGGTTAAGAAGCGCGTATACAGCTTATACTAAAATTTTTTCAAAATTTTTACATTAACTAAATCGTTAATTAATCAATTAAAATAAATATTTTTATTAGAATTGAGATAAATTTATTTCCGTTTTCATAAATCACTTAAAGAGGATTTTGTCTTCATCTTGTTCATGAAAAGCATCAATTCAATATACGGATAACATATTCATAAAAAATAAGAATTATATTACATTCATACATTTCAGTTTTATATCACGTGTGGAAAGTATTATGCACAAAGCTTCTCTTGCAGAATTAATGGGATGTACAATAATGTTGTGCTTACTTGGATATTATACTATTATGGTAGGCTAACAATAAAAAAAATTTGAAAATGTTACGCACCTGAATGCCATTTATTTATGAAATGTAGAAAACATTGCTATTTTATGATAAGATATGTACTGAAAACCATATATAAAATACGACTATATAGAAATAAGGCTATATTTTAATTTTTAGGCTTGGGAAATGTTCGATACCGCAAAAATAACATCCTACGTCTTTTTGTATTTATCAACGGGTTTCAATATTTTTATATTTTGCTACATTGGGGAGATTATCACAGAACAGGTCAAGAATAGAAAGATAATGAAATCCAGATATGTTAGAGTTTAACATCTTTTAATAATACAGTCAATGACCGCGTATAATACAATGTAATACAGACGTTGAAAACTTTTTCGATAACTATTCCCCTAAAACTAAAAATGTAATCCTATCATTACGAAGAAAACTACCAAATTGCGGAATAAACAAAGCGATCATTGGTTCTTGCCTTTAATATTTTAATGGATTTATATTTAGAACGTACTAGAATAACGATTCGTATTATAACAAAGAACTGAGCACTCATTAAGCTACTTTATCTGCTGGACGTAATTAATAAAAAAAACATGCAATATAATATCCTTACATTAATGGAGAGAAAAATTTCTAAAATGTAATTAAAGGAAAGAAAAGCAAAATAACAAAGTAGATAAGATGACGAAATGCGCATATATTTAATTAGACTGCAAACTAATAACGTATAACGTACCAATACTGAATTCATTAAAAGCTTTGAATAACAATTTATTTCTTGTTATTTGACAATACTTCCACGAAGAAAAATAGTATAATAAAGAATAAAATTAGGATGTATTCATATGTAATTATTTTTGCTTTAGTTTATCAAGAATAAAATGATTATAATATTTTCACTTTCTTTACAAAATCACAGTATAGCATACTATAGATAAGAATGTGTAGAATAATATATTATTTTTTATTATTCGTCTTGCAACATTTTTATTATTAAATACAATAACTGCAAAAAAGATGACTTTCACTAAGGGTCAATTTCACCAACGTCGGTTAAGCTAACCGACGTTTAAACTGTCAACCGTGATTGGTTCATTCTGGTCAAAGACAAATGCGATTGGATAATTCCATTGGAATTAACCGTTGGTTAGCTTAACCGACGTTGGTGAAATTGGCCCTAAGAAAGATTATAAAATTGACACATTCTTAAAAAATAAATTTTTTTAAATTCTAATTTATTTGATAGTTTATTTTACAGATAATAATCAACGTTTTAGTAAAAACCTAAAAAAATTCTTTTTAAATCAACGAAGAAATAAAAAGAAATTAATAAACTTTAAAAAAAAAGATCTCATTATCTTACCACCCTTTATCCAACTTGATTTTTAATGAAACAATAACATTTAATAAAATTGTCAAATTCTTTTCATATAGAAAATTAAAATATTTTATCAATTTATTAGTGCAAACGTGTTGGGGAAATGGCATATATGACTGACTGGTATGATCTACATCACAAAACTGCAAGTGGTCTGATTCTAATTATTGCCCGCTCGAATAATGTAATTAAGATCACAGCGGGAAAATTATTCCACTTATCCATCGCAACTTTTGGTGATGTAAGTAATATACATATATTGTTGATTCCTCTGGTCAATAAGAAATATCTTTTTTTTGGTTAATCAATTATATATTTCTTGTACTTTTCATTTTGAATTATAATCATCTTATAAAAAGTGTACTGTTTAAATAATCTATACGCTTTATGTTCAAAACATTACACATTCTATTACGTGTATTTAAATTTAATTATAATAAATCTATATATCTGTAACTTTTAAAATGTTATATATATTTGCTTTCTACAAGAACAAGTTTATCTTTATTTCAGGTAATTAAAACTTCCATGGTATATTTAAATTTTTTGCGAACAATGACTATGTAAAATATAGTTACGTAAAATGTAAGTTACAAAGTATGCATTTTATATATTTTATAAAAAAGAAATTATTATAACCTGAAAAAAGATTCAATACTTTATATATATATATATTGCACAAATTTAAAATTAGAAATCAATCACCTTAAAGATATTAATACGTTTTCAGGAAACGTTTGCAATCATTTTCCTTTCACTACAAAATTTTTATTACTAAAAAATTCCAATTTTGTGTGAGCTTGTTTATTACAAATTGTTCTTTGATAAAATAATTACATATTTGTATAATTTATGTACTTACAACTCTTAGGAATATAACGATAATAAATGTTACACGAGTAATTATGGAATGCTTAAAATACAGAAATTCTACAAAGAGATAGCATCCTATATTCTGTATGAAACACAATACAGGGGAAAGGTTAATAGATAAATCTATTAACCTTTGATTCGTCCAAATCGAAATAATGTGTCATAAATATACGTATAATTTAAAAAAATGTATATATATAATATCTTATAATTCTTCTTAAGTTTATAGTAATTTCTTTCATTAAAAAAGTACCAACTTTCTATATGAATCAGAAAATCAGCTGAATGACACAAATAATAGAAAATATGAGGTTTTATTTTCATATTTCACATCGAAATTATACATTATATCTTTCTAACATCAAACAAGTAAGATTGAATATAACAAAAGAAAAACATAACAAGTAATTAAAACACATTCATTTCTCCGAATTTTTTCTCTTTATGACACACGATATTCCTGGAACTATAAATTTGCGACAAAAAATTATTGATCGGACATACGACCCTTTCAAGGCAGTTGTAATATCAGGCTATTCATATCAAACTTTTTCGAGAGTTTGTTCAAGCGGCACTTCACATTCAACTCTGACAAAACAATCTGTATATTTGTGAGAGTATGCTTGCGTGCTTTCATGTCGTGACCATGCTAAACACAAATTAGTAGTGTGTGAGAAAAGTAGGAAACGTTGAACTGAATAAGTATTGCAATCGGATTCAATGTTTTTCATAAATGATTACAATAAAATATATTGTCAACATTGTCATATAGATAGCAACACAGTGGTGAAATTAAAAACTTATTAATATATTTTAAAACATTTCGTCATATACTTATGCTTCAATATCATATAAAATACTTTTATCCTTTATAATAACATTTATTTTTAACGACAATCTAATTCTTATTGCCAATAATAAACAATAAAATTTAAAAAATTAATTCGGTTAACTAAGATTTGGTTTACTAATACAAAAAACACGTAATTAAAATATATAAAAAAAAATCTGTTAAAACATTTTCAATGTCACATACACAAATTAATCCTTACACTCTTCGTAACACACGATATTCTCTCAGACTTCGGATAATGGAAAAGCTCTGGACGAACAATTATATCGATTGAATATATACGTTACCCTCTAAAAGTAATTTTGTAACGATAGACCGATCACCAAACTCTTTTAAAGATTGGCGCAGGCGCTTCTTCATATTCTGGGACAATGAGTTGTCAATCCGTGGCAGTACACCGTGTGCTTTCGTGCAGTGATCATGGTAAATTTTAAACGTGTGTCAGAAAGCGACATACCAAAAAAATATATCGATTACAGTTTACAAATTAATCAATGGTTTCTTAAACCAATCGGTGCATGGCCAAAAATAAATACATCGAGTTCAATGTACAAAATCATGATATTACTACAAATTTTTATTTGTTTAAGTTTGTTAGCAGTCACAATGATACCGTGTTTGTTATATGTGTTATTTGAACCAGTCAATATCAAGCAAAAACTGAGTGCCGTCGCACCACTATTTTATAGAATTATGGGTGCGATACATTACTGGATGCTGCTCAAGCGTAGAAATGACATTCACAAATTAATACAACACATGGAGACAGATTGGAATCTTGTGCAAAAGATCGACGAACGTGAAGTGATGCTGCAACATGCCAAGTTCGGTCGTTTCATAGTAATAATCTGTGCGGTAATTATGCATTGCGGTTTATTTCTGTTTAGCATAGGGAGATCGATGAGAACTACAACCATTATCATTGGCAACGAGACTTTCAAGACGCATGCAACGAATTGTCCGATTTACAGCAAGATCATCGATACGAGATTTAGCCCTGTGAATGAAATCGCATTAGTTCTGCAAAATCTAACAACGTTAGTTGCGAGTTTCTCTACTGTTGGTGGTTGCAGTTTGGCTGCTGTCTTTGCGAAACATGCTTCTGGTCAACTGAACGTTTTGTACCTGTGGCTACAAGAACTTGTTGAAAGTAAAAAAAAAATTAATACAAATCGAAAATTGGCCGCTATTGTAGAACATCATCTAAGAGTATTAAGGTAATTCACATACGAACATTGCTGAAAATATACATGTCCTATGTATCTGAGAATTTTCAAATTTTTTGAATAATTTAATTATTAATTTAATTATTTGAAATAAATATTTTTGTCAAAATAAAAGTAAATTTTTTTTTTCTGAATCACTAAAAGAAAATCTTAACGTTGTATGCATAAGAAAGCATTAGTTCAATATACCGATAACTTATTTATATAAAATAAGAGTTCCATTACATTTATATGTTTCAGTTTTATATCACGTGTGGAAAGTATTATGCATAAAGCTTCTCTTGCAGAATTAATGGGATGCACGATAATCTTGTGTTTAATGGGATATTACTCTATTATGGTAGGCTAACAATCATAAAAATTTGAAAATCTAATAAAATATATATCTATTAAATGTCATTCATTTTTGAAACGTAAAATATATTGCTATTCTTTCATAAAATATGTACTGATAACTATATAAATTGCGACAAAAATGAGATTATTTTAATTTTTAGGCTTGGGAAACGTTCGATACCGCCAAAATAGCATCTTACGTCATTGTATATTTATCGATGGCTTTCAATATTTTTATATTTTGCTACATCGGAGAGATTATAACAGAACAGGTCGAGAATAGAAAGATATTACAACCAAGAAATATCAGATTTTAATATTTTTTGGTAATTCAGTCAATGATCGCGTACATCATAAAATTTTAATGCAAGTGTTGGAAGTTTTTTTCGCTGAAGTAGGACTATTTCCCTAAAACTAAAAATATGATCCTATCAGCAAAGAAAACTACCAAATTAAAAAATAAACAAATGCAATTGGTTCTTATCTTTATGTGTGTGTGATTTCAATGGACTTATATTTAAAACGTACTAGAATAGGTATTTGTAGTAAATAATTGGTATATAAAGGTTACGAGTCAGATAATATATATTAATAGTTAACTAACATCGAGATAATGAAAACGAGACATATTAAACGGACATTATATTATAAACAAAATACAAATTACAAAGAAATGATAAAGAAATCGAAATAACACATTGACTATTAAATCAAAACAACTAGTGAGGCTTTGTGATGACTTTTCAATAATGAGGAACAAATTTTATCTATGTATTAACGATTTGCAAATTATGACTTCTAACGAAACCATAAATATCATTCAAGATACAACTATTACATCTGCAACAAGTAACGTTCACAAAAGTTGTTCTTCCCTCGAATAGTTTTTCTTACTTTTATGTATCATATATTTTTTGAATTTCATATGTTGTAATATTGAGAATGACTCAAGCGAGGTCGAAACGTCTAATTGTTTATAATTTCTTTGTAATTTGTATTTTGTTTATAATATAATGTTCGTTTAATATGTTTTCGTTTTTATCTCGATGTTAGTTAACTATTAATGCATATTATTTGGCTCGTAACCTTTCTATATCATTTATTTTTAATTTATTGAGCCATATCCTTAAATAATTTTTTTATTTATATTACATTTCTCAACAAAATTAAAGAATCACTTGTTCCACCCTGCAAAAATAGGCAAACTTTGAGATAGAATAACTTCGTCAAAATCGTCATCGTATCGAGATGTTTAAAAAAGCATTTTAAAGCTTGAAATCTCTACTTTTCAGACCTGTACTTCAAAAAACGGTCTTATTGATATTTCGTGAAGTTGCACAATCATAAATAAAAGTGTGTCAAAACTAAAAATTTTTTACAAAATTTGCCAATTTCCACGGAGCCAAGTAAAAATTGTGCACAAATGCGGTTTACAGCTTTCGAAAGAGTGAATCTTTACCTTCAATTTGCTTTTTGCTGAGCTCTGTACGATTTTTTTTCACCGATTATTCAACGTTGAAATAAAAAGGCCATTTTTACTTAAACGTTAAATAACTCGGTGAAAAAAAATCGTACAGAGCTCAGCAAAAAGCAAATTGAAGGTAAAGATTCACTCTTTCGAAAGCTGTAAACCGCATTTGTGCACAATTTTTACTTGGCTCCGTGGAAATTGGCAAATTTTGTAAAAAATTTTTAGTTTTGACACACTTTTATTTATGATTGTGCAACTTCACGAAATATCAATAAGACCGTTTTTTGAAGTACAGGTCTGAAAAGTAGAGATTTCAAGCTTTAAAATGCTTTTTTAAACATCTCGATACGATGACGATTTTGACGAAGTTATTCTATCTCAAAGTTTGCCTATTTTTGCAGGGTGGAACAAGTGATCCTTTAATTTTGTTGTATAGTGTATAATGAAGAATCACACTGAACGCTCACTGTATTGTCTGCTGGACGCCGCCAGTAATAGAAAAACATGGAATATAACACTTTTATATTAATAGAAAGTATACTAAAATGTAAGTAAGGGATAAAGGGGATAAGATGACAAAGTGGAAAAAAAATAAATTGTTAATATTAATTAGGCTACAAGTTAATAACAGATAATAAGCTAATAAATTTACTAAAAGCTTTGAATAATAGCAAACCATCTCTTCTAATTTGATTTCAACTTTTACAAAAGAAGATAATATAATACAAAATACATTTAGGATATACTCATATGTAATTTTTTGCTGTTAATTTAAAGAATAAAATAATTGCAGAATATATTTTCACTTATCAAATTACACTATAATATAAGTACTACAGCTAAGAATGTATAGAACAGCATAACAATATTTTTCATTATTCGCCTTACAAAATTTTTATTAAATATATAATTAAATAAAATGATTGCAAGCAAGATGACTTTTAGTTGAAATCAAGATTATAGAATTGACATATTTAAAAAAATTAATTTTCAAAAAAATCTAATTATTCATTTAACAATTTTTTAAATAGATAATAAGTAAGGTTATAGTAAATCTGAAAAAAATTCCTTTATGTCATCACAGAATTAAAGAAAAATTAATAAACCCTAAAATTATCATCTTACTTCTTCTTTCTCTTACGTAATTTTTAATAAAACTAAATACATCTCTTTGACATCTTGCTAATTTACATCGACAATTTTTTTCATGGAGAATTTAAATCTTCTTTTCTATCAATTTGTTAGTGCAAACGTGTTGGGGAAATGGCATATATGACTAACTGGTATAATCTACATCACAAAACTGCACGTGGTCTCATTCTGATTATCGCCCGATCGAATAATGTAATTAAGATTACAGCGGGAAAATTATTCCACTTATCCATCGCAACCTTTGGTGATGTAAGTAATGCACATACCGTTGTTTCCTTTGACTGAGAAAAAACATCTTTCTTTCGGTTTAATAAATTATACATTCTGTGTACCTTATTTTAAAATTTAAATTTAAATAAAAAATAGAACTCTCGAGAATGTCAATAACAATAAACAAACAGGCTAATGAGAGTCAAAAACTGCGGTAGTTAGTGCGAGTTTAAAATTCTTTATTACAATATAATTATAAATTTAATCAAACGTTTCGGCTACTATTTGAGCCATTTTCAATGATATAAATAATACCCCTTCAAATTCCATGTAGGATGGTCATCAATTAGCTGCACAGGTGTAGCAACACATCATCTCCATTAGACAAAAAATTAGTTGGTTTTTTGGTGATTAATGGACAACAGTGCAGCAAATTAAATAGATATAAGTCACACCAAAATTTTTTTTTTTTTTATCTCATTTGACTATTGTCCGTTGACTTTGTATCATTTTATTCTACACGTATGATGTTATAAATTCTTTTGATGTGACTTATATCTATTTAATTTGCTGCACTGTTGTCCATTAATCACCAAAAAACCAACTAATTTTTTGTCTAATGGAGATGATGTGTTGCTACACCTGTGCAGCTAATTGATGACCATCCTACATGGAATTTGAAGGGGTATTTATATTATTTATATCATTGAAAATGGCTCAAATAGTAGCCGAAACGTTTGATTAAATTTATAATTATATTGTAATAAAGAATTTTAAACTCGCACTAACTACCGCAGTTTTTGACTCTCATTAGCCTGTTTGTTTATTGTTATTAATCTTATTTTAAATTATGATTATCTTACATGAATTGTAAAGTTTTGTTAAACTATCAGTGCCTTTCTATAAGCGACACAAATGACACGGTGTAACATAGTGTATCAGTACGTCTTTGTTGTTCGCCAATGTTAAATAAAAATGAGATCAATGTACTGTGTCGCATGTTGGAAGGCACACTATATATTATGTTTAAAACATTCACACATTGTATTATATATGAGTAGTTAAATTTAATGTCACATTTTAATAAATCTATATATTTGTAACTTTTAAATGTAATATATATTATTTTAGCTTTCTCTGCAGAAATAAGTATATTGTTATTCCAGGTAATCAAAACTTCCATGGTCTATTTAAATTTTTTACGTACAATGACTATGTAAAAAATGGTTACGTGAAATGTAAGTTAAGAAATATACATATGATATATTTTACACATATAGAACCAATTATTATAACTTGAAAAAGATATAACAATTTATTGCACAAATTAAAAATTCAAAATCGATGATGTTAAAAACATTAATACAGAGATTTTCAGGAAACATTTACAATCATTTTCCATTCACTACAAACTTCTTGCAAAAAAATTTCAATTTTAACTGGGCTTTTATACTCATAAATTGGTCTATTGATAAAAATAATAGATATTTATGTTATTCATGTATGCAATATAACGATATCAAATATTATACAATTAAAGAATTCTTAAAACATATAGAAAAATTACAAAAGGATAAGCGTCCTATATTCTGTATGAGACACTATGCAACAAAGATTAATAAATAAATTCTACCATTATATTAAAATCGATATAATGAGTTATTAATTTTCAAAAACATCTATCTTATGATTTTTTTCATGCCTATATTAATTTCCACTTGCGAAGTATTAATTTTCTATAAGAAATATAAAATTGATCGAATAACTTAAATAACAGAAGGCTTAATTTTCGAGAATACATGGAAAATATATGTACAGGGTCTCCAAAAAGTCCGGAAACGGTTGAATATCTTGAAAACGAAGCATTTTTGAGAAAAATGTTTCAGACAAGAATTGTAGGGTTTAATATGATGTATTTACTAATCTAATCAGTTTGACCTTGGGTGCCGTCGCCAAGGTCAAATCAAGGTCACGTAGAATTTTTTTAATGGAACCCCCTATTTTTTATTACATTTTCTTGCAGCTTACCTCGAGAGCTTTTCAAAACACTATAATAAAATATTTTTCCATTAAGTACTTTTCGAGTTATAAGGCTCGAAAGTTACAGTACCGCCGGCATTAGCATTACCCAAAGTACACCACGAGGTCGCACGGTCGGATTTATACCTCTTGTGTGCGTGCGTGCGTGCATACACGACACATCTTTGTTCATAAACAAAGCATTGCTGATTACTTTAGAACAAATAAGCAATGTAATGAATAATTTCTATGAACATTTAGCTCATTGTTAAACGGTAGAAGGGAGACACTTCGAACATTTAATTAATTGAAGAAATGGAATAATCCAATATCTAAAAAGTATGTCACTGTCACTCGCGCACGCGTATACGTACACACACACACACACAAGAGGTGTAAATCCGACCGTGCAACCTCCACGTGGTGTACTTTGGATAATGCTAATGCCGGTGGTACTGTAACTTTCAAGCCTTATAACTCGAAAAATACTTAATGGAAAAATATTTTATAACACTGTTTTGAGAAGCTCTCGAGGTAAGCTACAAGAAAATGTAATAAAAAATAGAGGGTTCCATTAAAAAAATTCTACGTGATCTTGATTTGACCTTGGCGACGATACCCAAGGTCAAACTGATTAGATCAGTAAATATATCATATTAAACCCTACAATTCTTGTCTGAAACATTTTTCTCAAAATAACTTTTTGGAGACCCTGTATATATTTTATATGATTCTTCGTTTGTTACTTTCGATCTGAAAATGTTCTAGCGTCTTTTGCGTTTTTATTAATATATGCGTTATTTTTGAAAACATTAATACATATATGTGATTTTTTTGTATTTGAGATGTGACTCTCATTAGCCGTTTTTTCTCCTTTTTAATAGAAATTATATATTTACCTTTTTAATAATAAAAGAAGTAAGACTGCATATAACCGAACAGAGAAGAACATAGCAGGTATCTAAAGTACATTCACATTTCTACGAACGTATTCTCTTCGTGACGCGTAATTCTCTTTCCCCAACTGGTATTTTAAATTCGCGACAAACAATTATTGATCGGAAATGAAACCCTTTTGTAGTAGTTATAATATTAGGCTTATTCATCAATCGTTTTCGAAGGTGTGCACAATGTGTTCTATTTCACATTCATTTATGGCACAAAGAACTGTCCATTCGTGACGCGCATTGCGTGTTATGAAATAATCATACTAATTATGTAGACTGGTAGTGGAAGCTTTTCATGGTGATACAGATCGATTCTTTGTTATTCACTAAATACAAAGGAAAATAGAACGATGTTTGTGTCACAAAATAGAGAGTATCGAATATGTGACAGAAAGTGTTGGATTAAATAAATATATCGATTACAGTTTGTGATCAGATATACTGAATAATGATTGTTTTTTCTTACAGTACTGCAACAGAATATATTGTAAATACCGATGAAAACATGCTGTCAAGCTGGATCTTGGATGCTTCCAATATAATTTCGTGTGAATTTATATTACGTACGTAGATCTTTAAAAGCGAGCCAACATTTTTTTTCAGACTTACAACACAAACTCTAATAAACTACTGCAGTACTATCATGAGTTAAATTGACTAACAATCTAACAATTCTGATGGTCATAACATCTTGGATCTTAATAATGTCGACTGACATATTAAAATTTATCACTGACTTATTAAAAGTCTATAAATAATTAATTTATCAAACAAAATACACTTAAAGAGCTAAAAACCAGTTAAGTAACAAAGAGTTTTAATATTCAACACATAAAAATAAAAATAAAAATAATTACATACAGTACAAATGTTTCGTGTCTTGTGTTATAATATAGCGAGTCAATAAATTAAAATAATCAAATTAGTCGTTGAAAAATTCTCGACAGTAGGACAGTAATAATTTAAAAAGTGACCGTTAACAAAAGAAAATTGATACCTAATTGTAAGTACATAAATCTGACAATATATATAAATATAATAATGTACCTTATCTTACATAAATGTTGAGAATCAATTAATAAAAAGAAACAGTTAATAAAAAGATGTTATATAATTAATTTATATTGCGAAAAATATTACCTCGGTCGAGAGTCAAACACTGACATTCCATACCTCGGTAGTCTAAAGACGGAGAGAGTGCCAGAGTCCGGGTTCCACTCCCGGCCGAGATAATATTTTTCATAATATAAATTAATTATTTACAAATTTTTAATATGTCATTTACAGATTATAATGTCATTCAACATTTAAAACCAAGATGCTATGAGCATAAAAATTGTTAGATTGTTAGTCAATTTAACTCTTGATAGTACTGCGGTAGTTCACTAGAATTGCGTTATAAGTCTGAAAAAAAAACTTCGGCGCACATTTAAGAATCTACATACGTAGTATATGTTTAATAAATTCATACGAAATTATATTAGAAGCATCCAAGATCCAACTTGACCGTTATGGCATGTTTTCATTAGTATTAGTTAAAAACTCTCACGGGGTCTAATAAGATTTGATAGAATATATTGTCGTCTAAGCTAAGTGTGAAAAACGTATATTAGGAAACTTTTAATTTTACCATTATATATGTATCGGTTCAGCCGTTACTGAGATATGATCATCTCAATCCTCCGAATTTCTCAGATTCGCGCCTGGCTTAGCGCCGAGACACTACCGTGTCTCCAGATGTAATATATTTTAGAACATTTCGTTATATATTTCAATATTATAATGTACATGTAAAGTATTAAATGTAAAACATTTAGAAAATATGCCTAAAATTATGAATAATATTGGCAATTTAATGCATCGATGTAAATGGAATATATGAAGTGATAACTTCATACTAATATCGCTCAACGTCTCCCTAAAAAAACAATTCTGATTTGCATGAATTGTTTTTTAAGTTCAATAATGAAATTTTCTGTGTCCACATAATTTTTATTTTTGTACTCATTATTCATGTAATCAAGAAAACCCAAACCTAAGGTCGAAACGTATGTGTTATCATTTGTTTGTATTAATTATATAGAATGAAATAGTACATAGTGCAACAGTGGGGGACAGTTGTTTATAGCACGGGACGGGCGAGCCCACGAGCGAAATGAAAAAAAAGTTTTTTTCATCACGCGCGCACGTAATGTGCCCTACTACCATATACCGTGACGTTTTGCGTGCGGGAAATAGCCAATACCTCAAGCCGTTGAGTTATCTCTAATCCCACTCTTCTGCGTAAAAACGTTACTGTATAGGGCACATTACGAGCACTTGTAATGAAAAATTTTATGTGTAGCGAGTGGGAGTATATTTGTTCATAGCGCCGGACTCGCTTCGCTCGTGCGCTCGCCCGTCCCGCGCTATAAACAACTATCCCCCACTGTTACACAATGTACTATATACACACTAATATCCCGTGTTGGTTCAAAAAAGATAACTACAATTCAGTAATTTATTCTTCAGTATTTAAATTGTCTCACATTAATTTATTTATAATTATATTATTGGCGCAGTACAATATAATATTTTTTAAAATTATATTATGATAACATAATGTAAGGCAACCGGGTTAGTCACTTGCTCGTATCACGCGGCTAACTTGCCGATAGCAAACTGATTTTAGTTTATTCCCCGCCGTGAGAGGGAAGCGATGCGTTTCCGAGAGCGCACATTCTTCTTCTTCCGTTTTGACGACAGTTCTAAATGTTCTCGTGAGCCGGACTGACCGACAGACTGAACACGCCAGTTTATGTTATCCTGACGATTTCTTAATAAAGTGTTTTATACAGTCACTAGTACACGCCTTTTATGCACAACCATCTGACTCTCTCATCCTACAATAATTATATTAATATATTAGAAAAACAAATCTATTATCACAAAATTAAAATTAAAAGAATAGAATTAAAACTAAAATTAAATTAAATTAAATATGTATGCATGAATATTAAATTTTTAATATTCATGCATACATATTTTAAATCAAAGTTTTTTTTCCGTAAATATCAATTACGATCCAAATATGATTTCAATTATTTTCTTTTTAATCAATGATAAATGATATATAAGATCTAAATATGTAAATAAAAGAACATTTTAATAAAAATTTTTTTAATTATGTGATGTACCGTATAAGAGTTTTACAAAAAAAAATATGAAAAAATTCGAAAGGAAAGCTTTAACTTGTATTTTTACAGCAAAGCGGTCTGTCTGAAGTACAAAATCTATAGTACTTAACTTCATCAATATTAATGAAGAAAAGTTTGAAGTTTTTATATATACAATATTTAAACTCCACGGCCGTACATATCAATTGTATGTATCAATCATACCCAATTAAGTCCCAAACGCGCTTTAGATGTAATTAAAATTTTTGCTCCGGACTGAAATATCCGTAGCAGTAGTCGAAAATTAATAATGTTAATCAGTTTGTAATTAAATTTAAATTCACAATATAATATAAATAAAAGTTAACGAATATAATTAACTATACTATGTGAAAGAATAGTAATGGTGTTATTGATGCCATAAAATTATTCAAAAATTAAAGGAGCAGTACAGACAAAAAGTCGTACTGACATCTCCATCTATTTGTAATATTTCCTTTATTTCACGGTATTAAGTAGGCATATCTTGAATATAATTCTTTAAATAAACAATAAATTCCGATTATTGAAACTTTTATCATCATTTTTAAATAATAAAAATCAATTAATTTAGTCTGTTGATCAGGACGCGAAAAACTTAATTAAAATATATATATTTCGAATCAAAATATTTGTTAAGTTGAAGCACTTTCAATGACACGAATCTTTCCTGTTCATGGCACCTCCACTCATACGCGAAATTTACTCAGACTTCAAGCAATAGAAACTTTTAATGAGAAAATATATCGATTGAATATATGCTCCTCTCACAATCAGAATAAGGGTGCTTCAATATGGAATGATATTTTCCACGTAATGCACATCGCATAACCAATCAGATACGTTCCACACTTTCTGTTTCTCGGAATTGAATGTTCTCATTGGTTTTGTACAATTACGAAGAAAATGCTAATCCATATGAAAGTCGTTTATAATGCTAGACCGATCACCAAACTCTTCTGAAGATTAGCGCAGGCGCTTCGTTATATTCCGGTACGATGAGTAGTCTATCCGTGGCAGTATACAGAGTGTTTTCGTGCAGCGATCATGTCAAATTCAGAACGTGCAACAGAAAGCGACATACCGA
The DNA here is from genome assembly GCF_001594065.2 of Cyphomyrmex costatus. Lineage (NCBI taxonomy): Eukaryota > Metazoa > Arthropoda > Insecta > Hymenoptera > Formicidae > Cyphomyrmex > Cyphomyrmex costatus. The sequence goes on along the minus strand of NW_017275304.1, from coordinate 289,826 downwards.
AAAAGAATACCGATTACAATTTACAAATTAATCGATGGTTTCTAAAAGCAATCGGTGCTTGGCCACAAATAGATGAATCGAGCTTAGTGTGGAAAATTTTGATATTACTACAAATTTTTATTTGTTCGAGCATAGTAGCATCCAACATGATACCGTGTTTATTGTATGTGTTATTTGAGAAAAAGAATATCAAACTAAAACTGCGTGCTTTTGTGCCATTGCTTCATAGAATTATGGGCTCGATAGATTATTGGGTACTACTTAAGCGTAATGGTGAAATTCACAAATTAATACGACATATAGAGGAAGATTGGTGTCTCATACAGGAACTCAATGATCGTAAAATAATGCTACAACATGCCAAATTTGGTCGTTTCGTTGCTATAATTTGTGGGATAATGATGCAGAGTGGTTGTATACTGTACAGCTTAGGACAATTGATGCAAACTATTACCATCACCATCGGTAACGAAACTTTTACATCGCGTCCGACGGCATGCCCGACTTACAGTAAAATTATCGATACGAGATTTAGTCCTGTAAATGAAATCGCGTTGATTCTGCAAAACCTAACAATGGTAATAATGACTACCTCTACTGTCGGTGCTTGTAGTCTGGCTGCTGTCTTCGCGATACATGCTTGTGGTCAGTTGAATGTGTTGTACGCGTGGCTAAATGAACTAGTTGAAAACCAGACGAAGAGAAATGATAAAGCTGAACGGAAACTGGCTGCTATCGTAGAACATCATCTGAGAATATTGAGGTATTTTACACGACATTCGTTAAAAAATTCATCTCTAGTGCCTTATAATTTCAAACAATCATTTAATTAAAATAAATAATTATTTAAAATATTTGCGTTAAGATTAGAATAAATTCATCTTCAATGGTAAAATTAATGTCAAATGACTTAAATTCACTTTTCTTCTTTATAGATTATTAAAATCTGTTGTTAAATATATATTTGAAAAATATAAATTCAGAGTGTGTCGATACCTTATTTATTAAAATAATTTTAGAATAATAATGTTTAGAATATATTATATACGTACGTTTCAGTTTTATATCGGAAGTGGAAAGTATTATGAATAAAATTTCTCTTGCGGAATTAATTGGATGCACGATGGTCATGTGCTTTCTTGGATATTATGTTATTATGGTACGCTAGAGATGTAAGAAAATCTTATTAAACACATCAAAATATGATTTATTCACGAGAAGGTAATCGAAATTCTTTACAAAATGTGTATAAAAACGATAAATCATACGATAAAGATTAATCCATATTTTAATTCTTATACGGTAAAAAACATTCTGTATTTGTGTTAAAACTAGTCATTCTTAAAGCTATTGTGGTAAATGATTAATTTTTATATTAATTTAACATAATGTGATTGTATTGTTTGGATATTTTTTGCTGTTCAATACATATTACTATTAAAGAAACACAATTTACAAGTAGGAAAACATTTAACGTAAAAATAAAATAATGTGTTTCAGAACGTAAGCTTTAAGATAAGTGAATAAAAAGTACATCAAATATACTTTCACGATTTTTCCAATTGTGTCTAAATATCTCATTTTTAATGTTAAATTATTACGTAACATTTGCATTACTTTGTAACATATTCCAGCTCTTGTACTAAAATTATATAAAATTATATAAAATCTCGAGTGAATCATTAGACACGTAAAATGTATATTAGTAAAAAGATGAACAAGACCCTTTTTTTTTTAGACCATTAAACCTCTCAAATGTTAAAAATAATTAAATGAAAAAAGATTCAACCTATAAAAGCTAATTTAATTATTAATCTACATATATTATAGCTCTTTTTGTGATTATGTGTGAATTAATATAATATTAAAATTTATCATACCGCTTTGCCATTAACGTCAGTTTAGACTGTCATTTGTTTTTAAAATGAAGATGAGTACAAATCATAATGAATTTTTTAATTACTTTTAACATATAGATAGATACATCAAAAAGATACAGAAATAATTGTACGATATTTGTCTAAAATGACATTAAAATAATAGCAGAGCAGTAAAATGAACAAAAATATTTTATTCGTTCAATTTTTTTTACGAAAAAGATTCAGTATATTATAATGTGATGTGTCTAGATAAATAATTAATAATTAATAAATAATTAATTTATGAGAATCACAAATTTTTGTTTATATAATTATTTTTGACATTTCTAATGACTATATAATGCAAAAAAATTGTTTACGGTAAATAAAAGGCGGGGCCAAAAAACTTATTGGTCTTCCTCTTTCAAGAAAATTTTTTTAACTGCGTAGGAATGGGAAACACTTGATACAGTGAAAATAACAGGTTACCTTTTTGTATATTTATCAATGGGTTTCAATATTTTTATATTCTGCTACATCGGAGGAATTGTCACAGAACAGGTAATACGTCGAGATATAAAACCTACCGAAACAAAAACAAACCACATCTTAATATTTTCTTAGCAATGCAGTAAATAGTTTAAGAAAAGAATAAAATATCACACTATACATTAACAAAAAAATTTTTATTAAATTGTAATTTTTATAATAAAATTCTACTATTTCTAATAAATTTAAATACTTCTGTTTTCTTTAATATTACGGTAATTCAAATTATCGAATTCTTACTGATAGAAAATTTTATTTCAAATTAGTGCAAACTTGTCGGTGAAATGGCATACATGACTGATTGGTATAATCTACATCATACAACTGCACGTGGTCTTATTCTGATTATTGCCCGATCGAATAACGTAATTAAGATCACAGCAGGAAAGATATTCCATTTATCCATTGCAACCTTTGGTGATGTAAGTAGAACAAGTATATCGTTTCTTTTTCTAATTAATAAATTGTATCTTCCATGTACTTTATTAATTTTAAATTATGATCGTCTTATAATAATTGCACTTTAAAATACCCATTACTTTTAAAACATCTATATATTAAATTATACATGAGTGTGTTTGGTTTAAAATATAAAATTTTAAAAAATCTATAAATATCTATAAATATAGAATTAACATAGGTATAAACATTTTTGCTTTTTAGAAGCAAGTATATTGTTGTTTTAGGTAATTAAAAGTTCTATGGTATACTTAAATATTTTGCGAACAATGACTGTGTAAACGATGATTATGTGAAATATAAGTTAGAAAATATACGAACTGTAAATATAACATTTTATTTACACCTAATTAGTATACTCTGAAAATAAAATTTATTCACATATTGCACGAATTGCACAAAAAAATAGAGATTACCGTACTAAAAATTATTAGTATAGAGATTTGCAGGCATCATTTATTATTAATTTTCTTCGTAAGCATAAATTATTTTGTAATTGGGTTTGAGCATATAACGCCCACCAAATTCAATTTTGGCTTGGATTATACTTTTAGGCTCAATTAGGCGACCTATTAGTTGCGATTAAATTTAGAATAGAATCTACATCTAATTTTGCATATTGTGTAAGATAGAAAACTTTTAAAGAAATAAAATACGCATATATAGAAAATATGTATTAGATATATATATATTTTTTCTATATATATCTATTTTACTTTTTCAAATATTTTTTATGAACTCAATAAAATTATACAAAATCCTGCTTCAAACTTAATTATGAATTATAGATCCTGTAAAGTGAGATTTATAACACAATATTAAAACAAAATAACTGTTGTTCATGTTCTTAGAAAGAAACATAACGACATCAAGTATATTATATATAGTTACGCGGCAATTATGCGATTATGTGTAAAACGTAAAAAAATTCTAAATATAATATACTTGTCTAATATAATATTATACTATATAGGACACTATGCGCGCAACAAACATAAATTGATAAATGAAATCAATAATTATACGTCGAAATCAACGTTATGAGTAAGTAATATACTTTCAAAGATATACACTACTAATTTATAATTTTCTAATGTGTGCCACTACTCAAATCAAATTTCTAAATCATCCTGTAATATAAAATACCTACAGAATCTGTAATAATAAACGTCCACAATTAAGCGATCAATAAAAGCTCGAAGTTTTTTTACGTACAATTTAGAAACGTCGTAATACAACCGTATATAAATGCCAATCTACTACATTTTTGCTTGAATCAAAAGATTCATAGTTGTACATAATCGAAGGTTAATAAGTTAATTACTTTACGATTACGTTTACATTCACTATATATATATATATATATATATACATACATATATATATTAAACACTTTCATATCACGGAAAGAATTATATCTTAAAATTTACCATGAAAATATGGTAATCGGGACAATATTATATTTCGAAGAATTTTTATGTACATCTCTCACATTTATTAATAAAACTACAATAAAATATAAAATAAGTATGATTCATTTTACTGAAGTGCATGGTAAAAATCTTTAAATTTATTGTATTGTACCATAATTACTATATTTTCAAGGTAAATTTTAAGAAATGCTTCTCTCCGTGATAGGCACTTCCACGAATCTTTCCTCACAATATTCATGACACGCGATATTCACTCGAACTTCAGGCAATAGAAACTTTCAACGAGCAAATACATCGATTGAATATACGCCTCCATATCGGAGTAAGGGTACTTCTATATGAATTGATACTTTCCGCTCAACCAATCAGAGACGTTCTATATTACGAAACTGAATGTTTTTATTGGTTACACGATACACGTTGTGAAGAAAATATCATAGTCTATATAGAAGCCCTTTATAATGTTAGACCGATTATCAAACTGTTCTGAAGATTGGCGCAGGCGCTTCTTCATATTCCGGTACTATGAGGTGTCCATCCATGGCAGTATACTGTGTGCTTTCGTGCAGTGATCATGTCAAATTCCAAATATGCATCAGAAAAGGAAAAACCGGAAAAACACATTGATTATAGTTTACAATTTAATCGATGGTTTCTTAAACCAATCGGTGCATGGCCAAAAATAAATACATCGAGTTCAATGTACAAAATCATGATATTACTACAGATTTTCATTTGTTCAAGCATAATAGCAGTACCAACGATACCGTGTGTATTATATGTGCTATTTGAAGCAGAAAATATCCAGCAAAAACTGAATACCATGATGCCACTGATCAACAGATTTATGAGCTCAATGCATTACTGGGTGTTGCTCAAACGTAGGGATGACATTAAAAAATTAATACTACATATGGAGACAGATTGGAATCTCGTGCAAAAAATCGACGAACGTGAAGTGATGCTACAACATGCCAAGTTCGGCCGTTTCATTACCATAATCTGTGGGATAATGCTGCAGGGCGGTTGCTTATTGTTCGCCTTAAGGCAATCGATGAAAACTGCTATCATCATCATTGGTAACGAGACTTTTACAACACATCTGACAACGTGTCCGATTTACAGCAAAATCATCGACACGAGATTTACTCCTCTGAATGAAATCGCGTTGGTTCTGCAAAACATGGTAATATTAGTTATAAGTTTTTGTACTGCCGGTGGTTGCAGTCTGGCTGCTGTTTTCGCGATACATGCTTGTGGTCAGTTGAACGTACTGTACACGTGGCTACATAAATTAGTTGAAAGCCAAACAAAGGGAAATGATGCAGCTGAACAAAAACTGGCTGCTATCGTGGAACATCATCTTAGAATATTGAGGTATTTCACAAGCAGGCACTTGGTAAAAAAAAAATACATTTTCTAATATTCTATAAAAAAACTTCTAAATTACCACTTAAATTAATAATTAATAATTTAAAGACAAATATATGTGTTTAAATTAGGTGTTGCTCATACGTAGCAATAAATTAATTTTCTTTTTCATGTGGATTGCTAGAAAGAAATTCATTGTGTGTGTTCATGAAAGTATAAGTTCAATGAACCGATGGCTTATGTATAGAAAAATTTTACTGCGTTATATACATTTATATATTTCAGTTTTATATCACAAGTGGAAAGTATTATGCATAAAGCCGCTCTCGTGGAATTAACGGGATGCACGATAATCATGTCTTTGCTTGGATATTATACTATTATGGTACGCTATAGAAATATAAGAGAAAAAATCTTATTAGATATATCAAAATAAGATTTATTCACAAAAAAGCAAACACCACAATTTAACTATAAAACGTGTATTAAAAATATTAATTTTTATAATAAAGACGCGTTCATCTCATTTTTAATTTTACATAGTAAAAAGACATTTTGGATTTTTGTGTTAAAAAATCGGTCGTTGACAAGGTATTGTGCAGAATTTTTAACACACACACACACATATATATATATATATATATACTTATGTATTAATTTATCATGATATCATTATATTGTCTGAATATTTTTATTTACTTGATATATTTACTAATATTAAAGAAACAACATTCATAATATTATTCATTCATTACGTATAATAAAAAAATAGGTTTTAAAAAGTAAATTGTAAGAAAAATGAGTAAAATTTACTATTAATTTAACACACACACACAAACGTGAAATGTCAAGAAATGTACTTTTACTATTTCGTTTAAAATTGTATTGATGTGTTTTTAATTTTGTAAATAACATTTGTAATACATATAATACTTTCTCACATACTTTACATGAACACAAATTTGAATGGATCGATTCAGCACCTGAAGTACATTGCATTTAAAACAAATTTTCTGATTGCGTAGGCTTGGGAAACACTTGATACGGCAAAAATAACATCTTCTCTTATTGTATATTTATCGATGGGTTTCAATATATTTATATTTTGCTACATTGGAGAGATTATCACAGAACAGGTTAAGAATTAAAAGATATTGAAACTAATACCTCGATTCTGTAACACTTAATGACAGTTCGGTATCATTACGTTAACGTTGTGCAGATTTTTTTAAATTACCTGTGCGCGCGCAACAATAATAATACAAATCTGTTAGAAGTTATAAAATCGAGGTACTTATAATGTCAGATTTTAATAATTTAGCCAATGACTGCGTTCAATACACAATGTTTCATTTGTAAGTGTTAGAAGTTTTTTTTTTTTATTAAAATGAAACTATTCCTCTAGATCCAAAAGTATTATATAATTCCATCAGCGCGCGTTGTAAAAAATTACAAAATAAATGAAACACGTGGCTATTGGTTCTTGCATTTAATTTTTCTATAGATCTATGATATTAGAAATGTATTCTAATAAAAAAAGTTATTAAGCATGTTATAATAAATCACTAAGCACTTACTGAGCTATTTTGCCTGCTCAACGCAGATTATATTTTTAGAAGGAAGTGAAGTATAATATTGTTATATTAATAGAAAAAAATTCTAAAATATAATTACTTAACTTTGAATGAAAAAGAGAACATCTACTTATATTAACATTTATTTTTAACATTTTATTAATCCAATTATTTAATGTTTTTAAAAAACATTTAACTCTTATGTCAATTTATTAGTGCAAACTTGTCGGAGAAATGACATACATGACTGATTGGTATAATCTACATCATAAAACTGCACGTAGTCTTATTTTGATTATCGCTCGATCGAATGACGTAATTAAAATCACAGCGGGAAAATTATTCCGTTTGTCTATCGCAACATTTGGTAATGTAAGTAATACATATTTCCCTTATTTCATTAAATAATAAATTTTCCATATACTTTATTAATTGAATTATGATCATCTTTATAAAATTGGATTATTGAATTGAATCATCTATTATGCTTATATACTCGTATTTGATTATACAAGAGAGAGTATATACGATTAAAAATTTCAAATTTTAATCTAGTTTGTAGAATAGTATATATTGTTTTGCATTGTGTACAAACAAGCAAACCTGTTGTTTCAGGTAATTAAAACTTCTGTGGTATATTTAAATTTTTTACGAACAATGACTACGTAAAATATGGTTAGTGAAACCTAAGTTAAGAAATATGCATAATATATATTTTGTAGAATAAATAAATACTTCTTAAAAACAAGTTTTAGTAAATAAAATCAATGATTATGTAAAAAAATCTGAGATAATCAGTTATTATAAATTATTTTCAAATATATATATCTACACATATTTAAAAATTTTTTATGTTTGTATTATACTTTCAATATAAAAGGTAAAAATTTTAATTTTTCTCGAAATTTTATGTATACCTTTTTTAACAGAATGAGAAATACAATTGCACATAATTGAATGAAAAAGAACATAGTAACAGGTAAATGAAGCGTGTTTATTTCTACGAACTTTTTCTCTTCGTGACACGCGATATTCTCTTCCTAAAAGTAGTACTATTGCGAAAAGCAATTATTGATTGAACATATTATCCTTCCGAAGCAGATGTGTAATATCACGTTATTTATATATCCAATATTTTCGAAGGTTTGCTCAGGCTCTATTTCATATTCGACTTTGGTATAATGAATTCATAACAGCATATTGCGTGTTTTCATAAAATGATCATACTGAACACAAGCTGTTAGTGGGTGCTTCTCATTTAATGATAAATCGATACAAGCATCGTTCTATTTTTGTTACTCACGAAATCTAAAGAAAAATAGAATGACGTTTGCGTCAACTAGTCTTTATACAATAACACTCTGCACTAGTGCCAAACACAATTGTCGATTTGTGTTATTAAATGAAAAGCACCCAACGTATAGCAGGAAAAGTTGGATTAAATAAATATAACGATTGCAGTTTGCAATTGGATATATTGATTGTTTTTGTTATATTATTACCACTGAGAATATTGTCATCTAAACGCAAGACAGAAACGTAGTGGTAAAAATTTAAAAGTTAAGTCGAAAATTGTAAGCAAGAAGTTTTACAGAAAAATGCGAAAAAAATTATTGCGGAAAAAGTTTTATTCTAAAACTCGTATTTTTACAGCGTCTTGTTTGAAGTACACAGTTTGCAGTACTGAACATTTATAATGTGGATGAATAGAAGTTCGAAGAGAATTTTTTTACGTACAATCTGGAACCTAACAGCCGCACTAACAATAAGTAAGTACCACCATACATAAGTGTCGTGTTTAGATATTTGATTGAAATTTTTGTTCGAATCAAAAAGATTCAAAGCAGTATAAGTGAAAGGTTAATAATGTTTATGATTTTATAATTATATTCACATTCACGACATAATAAACACATTAAACCAAGAGTTAATAAATGAAATTAATTATAATGTTATATATAGAACGCCATAAAGTAATTAGTTTCAAATTATTAAAAAATTTAAGCAATATATTTTTCTAGTTTCCATGTACATATATACGTTAATAATATTTTCTATATTTTATTATGTTTTAACCTTCATTACTATTTATAAAAAATAAAACTTTCCTCATTTATTATGTTAATTAAAATGCGAAAAAAATTGATATAATAACAAAAATTATCGAATGAAAAAATCAGTTAAATTACACTTTCAACAGCACTTCCACAATCAATGTTTATGACACGCGATATTCACTCAAACTTCGAATACTAGAAACTCTCAACGAGCAAATATATCGATTGAATATACGTCCCTCAGAGGAGGGCGTTAAGAGTGCTTTGTATATATGGATTGATATTTTCCAAGTAATGAGTATCATGTAACCAATCAGAGACATTCCGCATTTTCAGTCTCACGAAACTGAATGCCCCATTGGTTACATGACATGTCTCACGAAGAAAATATTAGTTTATGTGAAAAACCTTTTACAATGTTAGACTGATCACGAAACTCTTCTGAAAATTGACGCAGGCGCTTTTTCATATTCCGTACGATGAGTTGTCCATCAGTGGCAGTACACTGTGTGCTTTCGTGCAGTGATCATGTCAAATTCCAAATATGAACCAGAAAGCGAGAGTTCGGAAAAAAATATCAATTACAGTTTGCAATTTAATCGATGGATTCTCAGATCAATCGGTGCGTGGCCACAAACAAATGCATCGAGTTCATTGTGCAAAATCATGATATTACTACAAATTTTCATTTGTTCAAGCATAATAGCAGTCACAACGATACCGTGTTTATTGTATGTATTATTTGAGGCACAGAATATTCGGCAAAAACTGAATGCCATGGGACCAGTGATCAACAGATTTGTGAGCTCGGTACATTACTGGGTGCTGCTCAAACGTAGCGATGATTTTCACAAATTAATACAACATATGGAGGTAGACTGGAATCTTGTGCAAAAGATCGACGAACGAGAAGTGATGTTACAATATGCCAAATTCAGCCGTTTCGTTACCATAATCTGTGGGATAATGATGCAGAGCGGTTGCTTATTTGTCAGCTTTGGACAATCGATGAAAACTACAACTATTATCATCGGCAACGAGACTTTTACAACACATCCGATGACGTGTCCATTTTACAGTAAAATTATTGACACGAGATTTACTCCTGTGAACGAAATCGCGATAGTTTTCCAAAACCTGGTACTACTAGTAATAAGTTTCTGTAATACCGGTGGTTGCAGTTTAGCTGCTGCCTTTGCGATACATGCTTGTGGTCAATTAAATGTGCTATATTCATGGCTACATGAATTAGTTGAAAACAAAACGAAGGAGAGTGATAAAGTTGAAAGAAAACTAGCTGCTGTTGTACAACGTCATCTAAGAATTTTAAGGTATTTTATAGGCGGACACTCAATCAAAGAAATACACATTCTTTAATATATCATAAAAAATTCTAAATTGTCATTTTAATTAATTACGTAATCATTAAAAGAAAACAGATATTCGCGTTTAAATTAGGATAAATTAATTTTTTGTTTCTTATGCATTAATAAAGGAGAATTGTGTCAATTGTATTCATGAAAAGTATAAATACAACATAACAAGAATTTATTTATAACAAAAATTTAATGTATTATTTATATACATTTACACTTTTCAGTTTTATATCAGAAGTGGAAAGTATTATGCATAAAGTTGCTCTTGTGGAATTAGTGGGAAGTACGGTAGTCATATGTTTGCTTGGATATTACATTATTATGGTGGGCTAGCAACTATAAAAATAAAAACTTAGACATATGCCATTTACTCATAAAAACCAACAAATATTGTTATATTTTATTATAAAATATACTCAAAAAATTCCAAATTTTGTACACGATAAAAATGAGCTCATATTTTAATTTTTAGGCTTGGGAAACGTTGGATACAGCAAAAATAATATCTTATGCCTTATTGTATTTATCGTTGTGTTTTAATATCTTTATATTTTGCTACATTGGAGAGATCATCACAGAACAGGTTACGAATTAAACATACTAAAATCAGTACTCTTACGCTTCTTTCAGCAACTCGGATTAACATTAATTGATGGTTAAGTCAATCATTGTTATAATGATTGACTTATGCCCGTTTTGACCAATGTAGATTAATTTTAATCTCGATTTAACTTAATGTTCGTCTTTTTCTAATTCTTAGAACTAGAAAAAAACGAAGAGTTAATTGGACCAAGATTAAACTTAATCTACATTGATAGAAATGGGTATTGATCAATCAATTCAGTATCGTTATGTTGTCGTTGCATAGTTTTTTGTACCATGTTATCCTCACAACAACATAACAATACCAATCTGTTGTTAAAAGTTATAGAATCAGCGTATGGAACAAGTTTGATTTTAACATTCTTTGATAATTCATTGATCACGTTCAACATACGATGGTTTAATTGTAAGTGTTAAAAGTTTCCTTCGTTGAACTAAAAATATAATCCAATACGTATGTACAAAAAAACCATCAAATTGCAAAATAAATGTGCAATTATTGGTTACTGCATCCAATTTTTCAATAGACATTATTAGAAACATATCATAATAAAGAATCACTGTGCGCTTACTTAGCTGTTTTTTTTTTCTATTTAATGTAATCAATATTTTTGGAAAGAATATAATATAGATAATACTGTCAGATTAACAGAAATAAATCTTAAATTATAATTACATTACTCTCTTTCAACAAAACTGAATATTTTTAACATTTTATTAATCCAATTGTTAAATACTTTCATAAAAAAATTTAATTTTTGTGTCAATTTGTTAGTGCAAACTTGTCGGCGAAATGGCGTACATGACTGATTGGTACAATCTACATCACAAAACTGCACGTGGTCTCATTCTGATTATCGCTCGATCGAATGATGTAATTAAATTTACAGCAGGAAAATTATTCCATTTATCTATCACAACTTTTGGTGATGTAAGTTATATGAATATACCTTTCCTTTGTCTCATTAAATAGTAAATTAATTTTCTATATACTTTATTAATTACGAATTATAATCGTTTCATAAGAAGTAAATTTGGAACTGAATTATGCATTATGATTAAAACGTCCATACACTTAATTACACGAGTGTGCATGATTCGAAGTTTCAAATTTTAATGCATCTTACATAACAATATATACTGCTTTGCATTGTGTAAAAACAAACGTGTTTATTTCAGGTAATTAAAACTTCTATGGTATATTTAAATTTCTTGCGAACAATGACTATGTGAAACATGGTTAGTGAAACATAAAAAAATATGCATAATATATATTTTGTAGAATAAATAAATATATCTTGAAAATAGTAAAATATAATCAATGTTTATGTAAAATCTAAGATTGTCAGTTATTAAATTATTTTCAAATATATAATGTATGTATCACATAATTTTCTATACTTTTTATTTATAATGAATAATAATAAGGCTCTGTAAGTATTAAAAAAAATAAAACAATTGAAAGGCTAAGAGCTAGTTGTGTAATAAAGAATGTAATAAAGAACATAAGTTTTAAATCAAACGTTCTTTATTACTAGACATCGGATTCTTATGCAATTTCATATTTTTTTAGAAAGCAAATTTGCGGAATTTATTCAAAAAATCCGTAGCTATCAAAGATTAATAATTTTAGAAAGATTAATAGTACATTAATAATATTTTATGATTACATTCATATTTAAACTTAATGTATACTTTGTACAACATTGTAACTTTTTTATCACCATTTATAAATAATAAAATTCTACTAATTTATATATATATATATAAAATACATATTAACCATACAGAATATCTGCGTAACAACAACGGAATGATACTTATCTGCCGTTAAAAGTTATAAAACCGAGATCTTGGAAATGTCAAATTTTGACATTTTTTTGATAAATCAATCAATAACTGCGTTTACAACATAATCTTTTATTTGCAAGTGTGTTAGAAATTTTCTTCACTGAAGCAAAGCCATTTCTTTAGATCTAAAAGTATAATCTAATAAGCGCACATCGAAAGAAAACTGTCAAATTGCAGAATAAATGAACGCAGCTATTAGTTACTGCTTTCAATTTTTCAATAGATCTATATTATTAGAAACGTATCATAACATAGAATCGTATTAAGTATATAATAATAATAATGATTCACTAAGCAACTTTGCCTGCACAACATATAGTCAAATTTTTAGAAAAAAATGGAATATAATACATTTATATATTAATAGAAAAAATCCTAATATAATCACCTTATTTTTAACGAAATTATAAATTTAATTTTAATTTTTTATTAATTCAAATGCTTGAAAATTCTTTTCATATAAAATTTAACTCTCATGTCAATTTGTTAGTGCAAATTTATCGAGAAAATGGCATATATAATTAACTGGTATAGTCTACAATCTACATCATAAAACTGCTCTCATTTTGATTATCGCCCGATCGAATAACGAAATTAAGATCACAACAAGAAAATTATTCTTATCTATTACAACTTTTGATAATGTAAGTATTGCAAATATACATTTTTTGTTTCATTAAACAGTAAACTAATTTTTCTTATACTTCATTAGTTGCAAATTATAATTGTTTTATAAGAATAGAAATGTTGATATAAATTATCAATTTATGATCAAAACATCCACACACACACACACACACACACACACACACACACACACACA
>NW_017275304.1:172481-275713 GCF_001594065.2 Cyphomyrmex costatus | reverse complement strand
CACACACACACACACACACACACACACACACACACACATTTAATTATACGTACGTATGAGTACGTATGATTCAAAATTTCAAACTTTAACCTACTTATGAAATGACACATATTGCTTTGCATTGTGTAGAAAGCATACTGTAAAGGTAATCAAAACTTCTAAGATAAACTTAAATTTTTTGCAAACTACAAAATATGGTTAATGAAGCATACGTTAAGAAATATGCATAATACACATTTTGTGAAATAAATTAATATATCTTGAAAACAAGATTTAATATAATTAAATCAATAATTATGTAATACTTGCAATCATTATTCATTAAATTATTTTCAAATATGTGTAATTCTTTATAATCTCATCATGCTTATTATTATAATTTCTATTTTAAAAAGTACTAATTTTTTATTCTTACCAAATTTTTACCTTTTTTTAAATAATAAGAGCAGCTATATGACTGCATATATCAAACTAAAAAAAGAATGTAACTAATTGCTAAAGCGTATTTATTTCTACAAACTTATTCTTCGTGTGACACGAAATATTCTCTTTTAGAAGAACCAATACTATAAATTCGCGATGAACAATTATTGATTGAACACGTTATCCTATCAAAGCAGTGATATTATGTTATTCATTTGACGTTTTCAAAGTTTAGTTAGACTTACTTCAGATTCAACTCTGATATAATGAATTCGTGTGAGACAGCATTACCTGCTTTCATAAATTAATTATAATTATAATGAACATATGTGACCTAAACCGACACGCAAGCATCGAGTTGTCTTTGTTACACATGGAATACAAAGAAAAAAAGAATGATGTTTGTGTCGACTTGTGTCATTAAATGGAAAGCAAACAATGTGTAGCAAGAAAAGCGTTAGATTATATATTATATAAATATAAGGACCGCAATCGGTAATCATAAATCTATAAATAAAAAAAACTTTTGATAAGAATCTTATAACTTACGTCAAAAACCGTAAGCAAAAATTTTACAGGAAAATAGCAAAAAATTAATACGGAGAAATTTCGTTCTAAAACTCGTACTTTTACAGCAAAGTGACTTGTTTAAAATACAGAATCTGTAATACCGATTCTCCGTAATATGAAGGAATAAAAACTCGATGTTTTTCTACATTCAGTTTAGAACCCCACAACTGTACATATTGATCTGTACATATAGCATACAAGTGCTAATCGCGTTTAAATGCGATTAAAATTTTTGTTTGAAAACAAAAAAGCCGTAGCTGTTAAAGATTAATAATATTAATTATTTTTCGATTACATTCACATATAAACTTAATATATATTGCACTTTAAATCAAAAGTTAACAAATAAAATTAAAATATATTTTAAACTAAAAGTTAAAAAAATAATTAGTTGCAATGTGTTACAATTACTTATATATTATTCTTCATCAAATTAATTATTTATTATTTGTTTAATGTTTAACAAATTGTTCAAAATTTTAAGCAACATATTTTTCTAATTTTAATATATCCATTTATAATATTTTCTATAGTTTATGATATTGCAATTTATATTACTATTTATAAATAATAAAATTCTATGTACTGATATTTATTTTGTTTTAATTATAATGCAAAAGAAACGTGACTAAAATATAATAATATAATATCGAATCAAGAAAGTATGTTATGTTAAAGCACTTTCAAAAACACAATTCATCCACAAATTTTTCCTGACAAATTTTTCCATAACACGCAATATTCACTCAAACTTCGAGCAATAGAAACTCTTCATGAGCAAATACAAATATACACAACTCTCAGACTAAGGGTGCTTTGTACATGGATTGATATTGCGCATAGCGAGTATCGGAGTAACCAATCAGAAACGGTCCGCGATTCCAGGTATACGGAATTGAATATATTGGTTACGTGATACCTATTACGAAGAAAATATCAAGCCATGTGAAAACTTTTTTTAATGTCAGATTGATCATCAAACTCTTCTAAAGATTTGCGCAGGCGCTTCTTTATATTGCAGTACGATGAGTTGTCCATTCGTGGCAATACACTGTGTGCTTTCGTGCAGTGATCATGTCAAGTTTCAAACGTGCATCAAAAAGAGAAAAATCGAAAAAGGATATCGATTACAGTTTACAAATTAATCGATGGTTTCTCAAGCCAATCGGTGCGTGGCCAGAAATAAATGCACCGAGTTCGATGTGCAAAATCATAATATCATTACAAATTTCCATTTGTTTAAGCATAATAGCAGTACCAACGATACCGTGTATATTATATGTACTATTTGAGGCAAAAAATATCCAGCAAAAATTGAATACCATGGGACCACTGCTTAATAGATTTATGAGCTCGATGAATTATTGGGTGTTGCTCAAGCGTAGGGATGATATTAAAAAATTAATACTACATATGGAGACAGATTGGAATCTGATGCAAAGGATTGACGAACGTGAAGTGATGCTGCAACATGCTAAGTTCGGCCGTTTTGTTACTATAATATGTGGGCTAATGATGCAGGGCGGTAGTTTATTGTTCGGCTTAGGGCTATCTATGAAAACTGCTACCATCACCATCGGTAACGAGACTTTTACAACACATCTGACAACGTGTCCGATTTACAGCAAAATCATCGATATGAGATTTACCCCTCTGAATGAGATAGCGTTGGTTCTGCAAAATGTGATAATATTAATTATAAGTTTCTGTACTGCCGGTAATTGCAGTCTGGCTGCTGTTTTCGCGATACATGCTTGTGGTCAGTTGAACGTGTTGTACGCGTGGTTGCATGAACTAGTTAAAAACCAGACGGAAGAAAATGATAATGCTCAACAAAAACTGGCTGCTATCGTAGAACATCATTTAAGAATATTGAGGTATTTAATAAGCAAACATTCAGTAAAAAAATACATATTTTCTAATACTCTATAAAAGATTCTAAATTATCAACTAAATTAATAATTAATCATTTAAAAATAAAGGTTTACGCGCGTTAGAATAATAATAAATTTATTTCCTTTTTCTTATTAAAAGGGAGTTTGTATATATTTATGGAGAGATATAAGAGAGAGAGAGTTTAAATATATCCACGATTTATTTATAAAAAAATTGAACTGTGTTATGTATATTTATACGTTTCAGCTTTATATCACAACTGGAAAGTATTATGAATAAAGCCGCTTTTGTGGAATTAACAGGGTGCACGATGGCACTGTGCATGCTTGGATATTACACTGTTACGGTACGCTATAGATGTGAGAATGCCAATTTTCTGATACACAAATAAATGCCACTTATTTATAAAAAGTTAAAAACTTGTGTACGTGTATGTGTATGTGTGTATTATAAATAATATTATTAAGGAAATGTACAAAATTTGCTTTACAATTGTGTCAAAGTGTGTGTGTGTTTTTTGTCTGCATACTACTTTATATACACGTAATATATTTGCTTTAATTTTATATAAATGTAACATAGATATGTGAGAAAGTAATACAATATTTCCTCACACACATACCTATGTTATATTTATATAAAAATTTGAGTGGATCATTAGACACCTGAAATATGTTGAATTTAGTACAAATTTTCTTGTGTAGGGTTGGGAAATACTTGATATGACAAAAATAACATCTTACCTTTTTTCGTATTTATCAATGAGTTTCAATATTTTTATTTTTTGTTACATCGGAGGAATTGTTACAGAACAGGTAATATACTTTGAGAATTAAAACTTACTAAAACAAAGAATGTTTTAATATTTTCATAACAATATAATCAATATGTTAAGAAAAGTATCAAATGTGTAATACTACATATAAATAAAAAAATTTTATTAAATTATAATTTTTTAAATAAAATTATCTCATTTTTAACAAATTTGAATATTTATATTCTTTTTCACGTTACATTAATCTAATCAAATTTTTACTCTCATATAAAATTTTACGTTAAATTAGTGCAAACTTGTCGGAGATATGGCATATATGACTAATTGGTATAACCTACATCACACAACTGCACGTGGTCTCATTCTGATTATTGCCCGATCGAATAACGTAGTTAAGATCACAGCGGGAAAATTATTCCATTTATCCATCGCTACTTTTGGTGATGTAAGTAAAGCAAATTCCATTATTTCTTTTCATTAATAAAAATTAATAAGTTACATATTCCTTATACTTTTTGAATTTCAAATGATGATCATGTTATAAGAATTGTACTTTAATTAAATTATCTATAAAACATTTATACGTACAATTATATTCGTGAATATATATAATGTAAGAGAGAGAGAGAAGGGGCAATCAAATTTTTATAAATCTATATGTTTAAATTTGTAACTCTTAAAGAATATTATATATTATTTATGCTTTCTATATACAAACAAGTATACTGTATTGTTTCAGGTAATTAAAACTTCGATTGTATATTGCAATTTTTTGCGAACAATAACTATGTAAAAGTGTAATATGAAATATAAATTGAAAAATATACAAATTATATATTTTATATAAAATTATATTATTGTATCCTGAAAATAATATTTATAATGATTATTCCTTTTATGTTGCACTGAAATTAGAAATTACTAACCTCAAAAACATTAATATATAAAGATTTTTAGAAATCGTTTATTATTATTTTATTATACTTTGTGCACAAGGGAGCATAAACTTCATATTAAAATTCTATCTAAAATTTTGGGCTTGTGTGTATTCTTATAATATGTATAATTGTTAAAGCAAAATGTTTGTTATTCATGTACAAGTCTTAGGCGGGAACATTACTATATCAAATATATATAATTATACAAGCAATTATGTAATTATGTGTAAAACAAAACAACTCCAAAAAGACATAAGGATGTCTCTTATATGTTATATAGAACATCTATGCGCGCACGCAACGGCAAGTTAATAAATGAGATCAATGATAATGTCAAAATTGATAGTATGAGTCATTAATCTCTCTCATAAGACATCAATGACAGATACTACACAATATTTTATGATATTTTTCATGATAGTTTTTCATGAAAAATTGGAAAACTATTTCTAAATCGTTTTGTTTCAAATTCTTACAGAATCGATAGTATTAAACCTCAACGTTCACAATGATGATGAATAAAGTGCGAATATTTTTACGTACAATTTAGGACCCTATCAACTGAACATCGCAACTTTTTGATAATGTAAGTATGTAATAAGATATACCTTTCCTTTGTTTTGTTAGTTAAATAATTAGTAAATTAAATATTTTTAGATTTCATTAATTATAAATTATAATCTTCTTATAAAAATTGGACTGAATTAAATTATGTGCTTTGTTTAAAATATCCACACATTCAATTATATGCGTGTGACTTAAAATTTCAAATTTTTGTTTTTGCATTGTGTAAAAACAACATTTTCTTACAGATAATTAAAACTTCTATGATAGAATATTACAATTTTTTTCCGCATAAAATGGCTATGTAATAATGTGATAATAGTTAAAAAATATGCAAGATATGTATTTTATAGAATAAATTAACATATTTTGAAAGTAAGATTTCATAAACAAAATGGATAATTGAGTAAACATTGAGATTGTCGTGACAAATATATATACTATAATCTTTACTATTTTTTTCAAGCGTATTATTATAATTTTAATATTTGAAAGTGCTAATTTTCATTTTTATCAATATTATATATGCCTTTTTTGTACAGTACCAGAAGTATATAATCGAATATAAAAAAACATAATTGGTAGTTACATCTCGTTCATTTCTACGGATTTATCTACTCATGACACGCGATATTCTCTTCCCATAATTAGTACTCTGTAAATTTGCGACAAACAATTATTGATCGGACCTGTAACCCTTTGAAAACACAGTCGTAATATCAGGTTATTCAGCAAACTTTTTCGAAGGTTTGCTCAAACTTTACTTCACATTCAACTTTAGCACAATGCAACATTCGTGACAGCTCATTGCGTGCTTTTATAAAGTGATTATACTGAATATAGATTGGTAGGAAACGTTGAATTGAAGATACATAACAATTTACAATCGGACGTATTAAAACGGACGGATTTTCTGCTAAATTAAGAAAATTGAGTATATTATTATCTACATGAAAGACGAAGCATGTTCTTAAAATTAAACATTTAATAATTTATTTAACAAAAAACATTTTATTATACAGCTATGTTTCAGAATTATATATATACATAAAAAGCAATGTATAAAATTTGCTTGTTTAAATAAATTGCGGCATTTTTATAATATACTAACATTATATATTTTAAATATGTATTGTATATACATGTATGTCATACTAGCAGTACATTATAATTTTTTTATTATTATAACATATTACAATTATTATTTAAAAAATTTTTTTAATTACAGAATTAAAATTAAAAAATTAATTTATTTTTTTTGCAAGAAAATTGTCAATGAATTTGTATTTTCTAAAATTAGAGTACGATGATAAATTGTAATTTGTAATAAGTGATATTAATAATTTTATGATTACATTTTATGCTGTACATACCTATAACTTAATTTGATTCTCATTGTTAAATGCACATTCTTAAGCAATCATATCCTTTTCACAAGCTCATTGTATTGTATTATAACCCAACTGATCATTTAATTCGGGAACAAGTTTCATTTGTGTATCGATTAAAGAAAAGTTTTACCCTTTCTCTTTAGAACAAATCAATATAAGCGCAGATATCACGTTATTTAACTCCCTTTATTCTGAACGGATAACATAAACAAACAGAATAGATGGAAAACAAAAATAAAACTATCACAGATAAGTTTTTACGTCCGTTTTTTAAAAAATACAGATAATTTACGACAAAGTTATTTCAGTACAGTAATAAAAAAGATGAAATTGCGTGACAACCTGATTCAGCAATGTATTAGTCTCGCCGTCTATCTTACAATGAATTTACTACCACTTCAATTTGCTTTTACTGTCACTGTAAATATCGATTACTCGAGAGACATGTGTATTAAACGAAAATATAGTCAGTACATCGCGCACGCGTTACTTTCTGACTCTTACCCTGCGTGTATTTCGAGTATCATCCGCGCAATGATACTATACTCAATCGTGTCTATGCGCTCGAGAAGCAAACATGAAGAAGCTTCCACAGAACTCACCGATCATATTTAATTACATAGAGAATATGGAATACAGCATACAGCCAATTCGTTGGCTGCTAAAGCCGATAAGTGTTTGGCCAGTAATGAACTCATCAACCACGGAGAGAATCTCATCAGTGATGTTACTGATAGCGTGCATTTTTTTAATCATCAGCACATTGGTGCCTTGCGGATTAGCTATATTCCTCGACGAGACTAAGGATGTAGAGATAAAGATACGTGATTTTGGACCACTCAGTAACTGGGTGCTAGCGAGTCTCAAGTATACCTCATTACTGGTGCATGTTGGCGACATACGTCGATGTATTAAACATATCGAAACGGATTGGCGAGCCGTAACGAAGTTTGAAGAACAGGAAGTGATGTTAAAGAGTGCCAGGATTGGTCGTTTCATCGCGATATTCTCTGCGGTATTTGTGCACAGCGGCGTATTCTCGTACAGTATTTTCCGAGGAATGACGTTGAGCAAATCCATTGTTGAGGGCGATAATACGTCAGGACGTTCGTTGCCTTTTGCTTTCTATAATAAGATTTTAGATACCACGACGAGTCCAGTGTACGAGATAGTGTTTACAATACAGTGTCTATCCACGTTCGTTGTAAATTCTGTAACAGTAAGTGCTTGCTGCCTCACCTCTGTCTTCGTGCTGCACGCCTGCGGTCAATTAAAAATTCTGATATCCTTGCTGGATAATCTGATCAACGAAAGAAACAAAAAGACAGATTCTTCGCAGCAAAAGTTTGCCATCATTGTCGAGCATCATTTAAAAGTACTCAGGTAAAAGTACTCAGGTGATAAATTTTCTGTATGTATAATAGATAGACGACAAATTTTTTCTTGCCTTCATTTTAATTCTCTGCAAAATATTGTGTGAATGATACATTGATCTATCACTAAACAAATATACACTAAGATATCTTAATAACATTAATCTATATATATATATAAGAAATGGAGATTATTTGATATATATTATTACTACATAAATATATATTTCTAGCTTTGTATCTCATATAGAGAAAATTACGAATGTAGTTTGCCTTGTGGAAATAGGAGGGAGCACGTTGCATATGTGTCTGTTGGGCTATTATTGTATATTGGTACGCGTATTGTGAAACTTGTTTGCTGCTCATTGCCTATTGCTCAAACGAATTAGAAAATCTTTTTTAGGATTGGAATCAAAGTGAAAAAGAAGGTATAGTGGCATATGGTATAATATTGATCTCGGTTACTTTCAACATCTTTATATTTTGTTACATCGGAGAGATTCTTTCAGAACAGGTAACGATAGTTGAAAATATCATAATTGTATACGTAATTTGCGACCAATAAGAAATTAAACGATATATTAATAGTTAATTTCCTGTTTGAGTTTTATCAAAACGCGATATTGCCACGAGTGTATTGTCCGATTTAATCGTAATATAACAGTGTGGCCAAGTTGGTGAAACTGCCTACATGACAAATTGGTACTTGTTACCCGGAAATACAGCCCTCGATCTCGTTTTGATCATTTTAAGATCCAGTATTGTAGTTAAAATTACTGCTGGAAAAATGATTGAACTTTCTCTTTCAACGTTCGGTAATGTAAGTAGGTACTATATATTATATAAAAATATATTTTTTAAATTATAAATATATACTTAACTTACAAAAATAGTATTTTAAATTTTTTAATATAAACTATTAAAAATAAAATTAACGTTTT
The DNA here is from genome assembly GCF_001594065.2 of Cyphomyrmex costatus. Lineage (NCBI taxonomy): Eukaryota > Metazoa > Arthropoda > Insecta > Hymenoptera > Formicidae > Cyphomyrmex > Cyphomyrmex costatus. The sequence continues at coordinate 266,842 of NW_017275304.1, read as the reverse complement.
ATTTTTAACAGTGTATATAAAAAAAATCATGTATGTAAAATATTATAACAGTGTAGGATAGGATTTAGTTAACAATTATCGAGACAACACTTGTGGGTAGATAGAGCGGATAAAATTGAATCGTTCTATTTCTATACCAATTTTGATTCACTTAATCAATCTATCTATACACATGTATCAATATCAGTGTATAATTATCAGACATTCTGTGTGTAATAATTATTTCAGGTACTTAAATCCGCATTAGCATATTTAAATATACTTCGTACCCTCATTACATAAATGTTATTGCGTAAATAATTTTTTATACCTTCAATAGATTGTAAACAATGAATATAATGTGCAAATAAATAATGAATAAATAACAATATTGTCGTGAAAATATTTTCAGCATATCATATTTTTAAATAAAACTTAATTAAAAAGTTTAATTTTATCTGTACCTTTACATTTGCCATACGTGTCTAATATATAATATATCATATGATTAATCTCTTTCATAAAATTATGAATCTTACTCGCAGATATAATTCTCAATGTAACTGTGCGCTTAAAACTGTCCAGTATACGTAAAACTTCAGAGCTAAATATCGATTACGCACTGTTTCTACCTATTGCCGCGGCGGCTACACATTATCACAATAATACACAATACATTGCAAAGATCACTTGTCGTATCATGTGTTGTTCAATGTCTGCGCACGCGCTGACCATTACTACTGCATGTGCGACAGCGAAGGGATAGCTTCAGTAAGTTGACTACGTTCGTCAGAAAATCATGGGGGATGATCTCGCAGATAATTCTAGCGTTCCTCCGTACTTAGTCGATAAGTACAACGAGTATAGTATCCAAATAATACGCTGGATTCTCAAGTCAATTAGTGTATGGCCGCGTTCCGCCAACGCTTCACTTGTCGAAAAGATCCGTTCCGATTTCGCGATATTTATGTGCTACTTCCTGATAATTACTACCATGGTACCTAATGGTTTAAGTATGTTCGTCGATTCGCAGATGTCCTACGAGACTAGGCTGCAAAATTTCGGTCCACTCACCTTCTGGTTCATAGCGATGGTGAATTATTCCTGCCTTCTAATGCACGTTGATGATATACACAATTGTGTAGAACACGTGAAAATGGACTGGCTGATCATCAGAAGATTAGAGGATCAGAAAGTTATGCTAAAGAGCGCCAAGTTAGGTCGATTCATCGCCGGTTTCTGCGCCGTGTTCATGCACTGCGGTGTATTCTCGTACAATGTCGTCCAAGGTCTCTCAAAAAGTATTCTACACATGGAAAATAGCAGCATAGTAGTTCGCGGGTTACCTTATCCCTTTTACAACAAGATCCTAAATGTGCACTTCAGTCCGGCATACGAGTTCGTGTTCTTTCTACAGTGCCTTTCGTCTTTCGTAGTCAACTGCATTACCGTCGCCACGTGCGGTTTAACAGCGGTTTTCGTGATGCATGCGTGCGGTCAAATGAAAATTATGATAGCCTGGCTTGAAAATCTCATTAAAGATAGAAAAGAGGAAAGTTCTCTAAAGCAAAGATTTGCAATCATCGTAAATCATCATTTAAGAATCTTGAGGTAAGCTATTTTCTTTGACTCATTTAATATGGCTCATTTAATATCTTTTAATCTGCGCTATAATCAAATCTAATCTAATTCAACTGAATAATAGTGCAATTAATAGTTAATGTTAGCAAATGTTTTTAATGTAAATGTCACATTCATTATACATGTTTTTAATTTATAAATAATAAAATTAATAAGGCTCTATAAGTAAAAAAACAATGTATATAAAGAAAGGCAAAGAGCCAATAATATAACAGATAAATTTAATTTATTACAAACATACGTTTCGACTCCGATCGGATTATTCTCAATATTACAGTAAAAATAATACAAAATTCGTTATAAATTTACACAATTCATCATAAACGTTGTTTCTAAAGTAATTAAAATTCATTGTTCAAAATTTCGCATTCTTCATCTTGTATAATGTGTTACTAAATCAGAAGTTATCTAAATAGAGAATTAAAATTTATTGTTCAAAATTTCGCATTCTTCATCTTGTATAATGTGTTACTAAATCAGAAGTTATCTAAATAGAGAATTAAAATTTATTGTTCAAAATTTCGCATTCTTCATCTTGTATAATGTGTTACTAAATCAGAAGTTATCTAAATAGAGAATTAAAATTTATTGTTCAAAATTTCGCATTCTTCATCTTGTATAATGTGTTACTAAATAGAGACCACTGCGGTCTCTATTTAGTAACACATTATACAAGATAAAGAATGCGAAATTTTGAACAATAAATTTTAATTACTTGGGAAACAACGTTTATGAGAAATTTTGTAAATTTATAACGAATTTTGTATTATTTTTACTGTAACATTGAGAATGATTCGATCGGAATCGAAACATATGTTTGTAATAAATTTTACTGTAACATTGAGAATGATCCGACCAGAGTCGAAACGTATGTTTGTAATAAATTGAATTTATGTTATTTTACTGGCTCTTTGTCTTTCTTTATATACATTGTTTTTAATTTAAGATATCTCATTTTATGATGTAATTAAAAGTTATATAATAAATGTCATATATTTAATAAGATTAAAATCGCTAGAAAATAATTATGATCGATCGTGATATTTTTGCAGTTTTGTATCCCGTACAGAGAAAATTATGAATATAATATGCCTTGTGGAATTAATTGGATGTACTATGCATATATGTCTCTTAGGTTATTATTGCATTATGGTATGGAAATTCTTTCGGAATACACATATATATTTTATATTATTTCATTCACCTATTTACATTTTTATCGCCTGATATACATCAGACTTAATGTCTCTTTTAGGATTTTATTGAAGGCAACCATCAGAGTATCTTGTCACATTTAATGGTATTATCTTCGATTACTTTTAACATTTTTATATTTTGTTACATCGGGGAGATACTTTCTGAACAGGTAACATATAACACACTTAAAAATTTAACAATAAAAAACTGTATACTCTAATTATAAAAACTGCGATGATACTATCTAAATTCTTTAGAGTAAAATCTCACTAAAGAATGAAAAAATCTAAAAGTTTTAGAAAGTAGAATATATATTCGCGAGATTAAGATTTATGTATTGAAGAATTTATTAAGATGCAATATCGCTGGTTTCTTTAATCGAATTATAACAGGTATACAAAACGGCCTTTAGGGCGAACAAATCGGTACATCTGCCTATATGACAAAATGGTATCTTTTACCTGGAAAAACTGCCCAGGGGCTCATTCTGATAATTTTAAGATCCAACGCTGTTCTTAAAATAACTGCCGGAAAGCTTGTTCAGCTCTCATTTTCCACGTTCGGTGATGTGAGTATGCAAACATACGTTATAAAATTTATGTATATGTAAAATAATATGCAACTTATACATTTGAATAAAGAATGTTACAATTTTTGTATTATTGAAATTTTGTCATATTTGTAGCATTCGTGTGTAATATGGTTGTGTAAATATTTTATGATACAAATATTTTTATAAAAATAATAATCAATCTTTGATCGAAAATGAGTAATTTCTAAAATTGCTTTAGGTAATTAAATCAGCATTAGCATATTTAAATATACTTCGGACTGTACTGCTTACGTAAATAATTAACTTTGATATGAAAAAAAACAATATGCAAAATAGGTAATTAATTATAAAATAAATATAGATGTTTAATACAAATTTTATATAACGTTTGTTTTTGTTAAAAAAGTACCCATTGTCCAGGCCATAAACTATAAATTAATAAAATAATTTTCTTATTAAAAGTTTACTTAAAAATACGCGACATAAATTTTAATTATAGTTAATTAGAAAATTTTATAAGATTGAAAAAATATATTTAATATATTCCCAATATACATATATTCCCAAAAATAATCGATTGAATCGACGTTACTCAATGTCGATGGCATTAATTTATCGATGTCAATTCTACCAATCATTAGCTGGGATGTGGGGTACACACAACCCACAAGTCTCACTTTACAAATTCTAAAGACATTGCGCGCTTTCCAATTGCAATATTCCTAGACACTACCGTGCACACGGCGACACAAATTACGTTCCAAATGCCCATTATCGTCGACACAACACTACATCTGTATTTACAATCAATCGACGGCTACTAGTGGGTTGTGTAAGCTCTGTTTTCTAGTAACGTTTAAATATGTTACAAGTCAGGGGACTATAAATGATGTTAAAGGATATGGAATTTTCATTTTCTTTTAATGCAATTGACAACATAATGACAAAATATCAAGGCACAAAAATGGAAAAATTAACCTTAATCTACCCGAAATTACTGTTCCAATTCAGTCACGCACAACGCTATACTTCGTGCATGCCTGAGTATGTTTATGTCAAAATGTGTTTAGCAAAGCATCCTTTGGCAACATATGATCCAAGTAATTAATTTATATGTATATTTATTTATATTCAATATGTGTATATAAAAGGAAGAGACTTAATTAAATAAAATAAATTTATTCATTCAATACTATTACAGTATTTTTTTACACGTAGCGTTATAAAATAATAGTCAATATGAATCAATAGTCAAAATAGTAATTTGAAGAAATATTTTAATCATTTTTCAGACAGAAATTTATATTTCACATTTGCTCTTACTATTTATTCTAAAGATGCACTCACTTCCCACATTCAAGAAAACCATATGAGAAATGAAATACGAGTAAAAGATCATCTACCGACTACGTTAGAAAATATAAAGTAGGAAACATGCAGTATATTACGTATTCCCCTTTCATGAACAGCAGTTAAAACCCTTTTTTTCCTATAAAATTTATTTCCTTATCTGCATCTCCGCAAAAGGATTTGCACGCAGCACGCAATAAAATTCCAGGAACTATAATCCGTTGTCGTCTCACTAATAATGAAACAGCCAGAAGGTAGACAGGAATAAGAAAGAATCAATTGCGTTCACGCACGAACATCATGAGCGAACAGAAGATATACGCACATGCGCATGCCGAATTGACCGGCGATCAGTTCACTGACGGTCAGTCAGTTGCGTGCATCGTCGCGATTTAGCCATTATTATGCCTGATCCTTCAAAGTCAAAGTCTATCGAGTCCATAACAGATGGATGGAATTACAGTATTCAGATGAACCGTTGGTTTTTGAAGCCAATTGGCGTATGGCCATTGACTCTCTGCGAAACAATGATGGAGAAAATCGGTTGCATGATCCTGACGGTGATTAGTTGTTTATTGATATGTTTCTTACTCATTCCATGTACTCTCTGCACTATCCTAGTAGACACCGATCTCGACACCAAGATCAGGATGATCGGTCCGGTCAGTTTTTTGCTAATGGCCGCGGTGAAGCAATACATTCTTATTAATCGCAGCAAGAACATCGACGAATGTATTCGGCACATCCGCACGGATTGGAGCCGTGTCGCGTTGGGTCACGAGAGAGATAGAGAAATAATGGTTAACAACGCTAAGTTCGGCAGGTGGCTTTCCTCCATCAGCGCAATCTGCATGTATTCCGCCGGTATATTTTTCACCACGGTGATGCCGATTTGCGCAAGGAGAACAGAGATCATTGACAACGAGACAGTGAGATCGCTTTCCTTTCCAATTTATCGTGGTCTCTTTGATCCACGCACCACGCCATTTTTCGAAATCGCGCAATTTACGCAAGCTCTAGCTGGTTACGTCATCTATACGAATACTATCAGCGTGTGCAGTCTGACAGCAGTATTCGTCATGCATGCCTGCGGTCAATTTCGTATACTCATGCTAAAAATGGAGGATCTCGCGGACGGAAAAGAGAGGAAGAGTGCGAATAGCACCCACGAAGGAAGGCTTGGTGACATTGTAAAACATCACATTAGAATACTCAGGTAATGTTGCTATATGAAGACGATTGTATCCACAGGGGAATGAAATCATTTGCAATTTTGGAAAATTTTTCAAAATATAAAATCTTAACGTTATAAATGTTCATAAAATATTATACGTAAAAATTTTTATAACTAGTGGTAAACTTTGCGTTAGTAAACCTGATAATTATCTTTTTACTAACGTGTATCGAAAAATTAGCCTAATATTACTATTATAATAATTCTATTATTTAAATAGATTTTACCTTTTTTTTCACTTTAATCGCACAATTTTCAGTTTCATTGCTCGCACCGAGAAGCTTTTAAATGAAATTTGTCTCGTGGATGTAGTCGGATGTACGCTTAACATATGTTTTTTAGGATTCAATATGATGACGGTACGAAATATATTTGCGAATAATATTTTAAGTAAATTCAAAATACAGTATAATTACGTTTCATGATTATAACGTTTTGATGTTAGCTTTTTAGGAATGGGAGCATCGTGAAACACTAGGAACGATGACGTTCTGTTCATTACTTGTATCTTTCACGTTCAATATATTTATCCTCTGCTATAATGGTGAACTCCTTGCTGAACAGGTACTTAAATTGTAATGATAATCTTTACTATAAATAATTTGTTTATTTATCACATTTGACATTTTAAATATTCTTAGTGTAACACAGCAAGAGAGAGAGAGAGAGAGAAATTAATAAAAATTTCACTTTTTTAACTTTACAGTTTATTTTCTCAAACTAAAGAATTTCGTTAGCTTTCTGTTGAAACTTGTGTTAAACTTGATTTTACATGAAAAATTTAAATTTTTTTAAAAGCTTTGTAATGTAAATGTTACTAAACGGGCGCGTTATAAGAATTGTTATTTACAGTTCTATATACAACATAACTGATGTCTATATTTAGATCATCAAAATGTTTTTAACAGTGTATACAAATCGGCATGAAGTCTTATATGATAAATTGGTATCGCATACCGAATAAGGGAGCACTAGGTTTGACATTAATAATGGCCATGTCCAATGCCACGATCAAACTTACAGCTGGAAAATTTATGGACTTATCTTTAGCCAGTTTTTGCAGTGTGAGTAAACATATTAAAATTATTTTCACTTATTCATATATACGAAAATTATTTATATGAAAAAATAGATTAAAAATGAAAATTTCAGATTGTTAAAGCGTCCGTGGCTTACCTGAATTTACTTCGTACCTTCTACGTTTAGTATGGTAATATCATCGTTACCAAGATGTATTATACTAGTATAGTAACGTTAGCGCGTTAAAATATATATTTAACAAAAATTAGATATATGCCAATAAATTTGTTAAAATCAAGTTACATAAATTATCACGTAAACATAAGCTTAAAAATTAAAATTAAATTTATTACGATATTGACAAAACTAAAATTAAAAATTAATTAATTATGCTGTCCATAAAATACAATATATAGCTAAGTTTTATACTATGTTACGCAAAGTGCACTATATCTCACGCACTTATCTACTGACTGTAATACCTCCAACGTTGCGTTATGCACTAAAAAACAGTGGGGATACGTATACGCAACTCTATATATCATATATTAGAACTCATAAACTTTATGTCGTTACGCATTTTCAATCGTCATTGACATGACCCATAGACATGTAATGACTGAGAAAGAAAAAAACCATATGCACGCACATCTTCCCCTTACAGTACACATGACAGACATGTGGGACGCATCTATACGCGATCACGGAATTATTATTTCCCCGCGCTTGCGTCGCCACGCAGGCATCAAGACGGTAAGTACTGCACGCGTGTTTCAGTCGGCGTTGTACACTACGAATGACAACATGCGCGATCGATTCCAACTTCCAGGCAGGATACACAATGTACATTACGAGCACGACATATACTACGTTATGCAGCTATGCCGGTGGATCCTGAAACCGATCGGTATTTGGCACATGATTCACGGTCGTTCGTCGCAAAGCGATAAGCTTCTTTCATTAATGCTGATCTTTATGTGTTTCTTTGGTCTGTGCTTCGTACTTGTACCTGCCGGTCCGTATACTCTATTCCGCGAAAAGGACATTAACATGAAGGTCAAGCTTTTTGGACCGATTGGCTTCTGTCTGACTTCCGCAATCAAATACTGCTTCCTCGGAGCACGTGTCTCAGCAATTGGAAGATGTATCGAACATGTCGAAAGCGATTGGCGGGTTGTGCGGCATCAGGATTATCGCAGAATGATGCTGAGGAACGTGCTGGTGGGCCGCAGGCTAACAACGCTGTGCGTGATCTTTCTTTACACCGGCGGCATGTCTTATCACACAATCATGCCATTGTCGTCTAGAACCAAGATGAATGGCAGCTTTACAAATAGACCCTTAGTTTATCCAGGATATGATCTCTATTTCGATTCTCAAGTAAGTCCTGCTTACGAGATCATCTTTGGCATGCATTGCCTGTCTGCTATGATACAGTATAGCGCTACAACGGCAACGTGTAGTTTGGCCGCAAACTTTGCAACGCACGCGTGCGGACAAGTACAAATATTAATGATGCTGTTGGATGACCTAGTCAATGGGAAGAGAACTGAAGGTACCAATGTGGAAAAACGTCTGAGCTTGATAGCAAAGCATCACGTGCGTGTGCTGAGGTGAGACGGGAAAAGTGCCGAGATAGTTTACACACATAAACACACATGACACATTTCTAGACTTATTTGGAGTAGATACATGGCGCGTTTCTAGATTTACGACTGACGTGGAAAAAATATTACGTGAAATATGTTTACTGGAACTGGTTGCCGCAACTTTGCTGATATGCTTGCTCCAGTATTATTGCATGACGGTAAGAAAATTACGGCAGCAGATACGCATCACAATAACATAATTATTGCTTTTTCCTGTATAGCAGGTTTTGTCGTACTTCCAATATAGCTGTTAATTTAAAATTATAATAATTGAAGAACTTGTTGCAATAACATAACTAAATATGTGAAAAATATAAAAATAAAAAATCATGTATTTGTTCCAAAGATTAGACTAATTAATATTATACTTGATATATAAATGTAACAATACATATTTTTTTATGTTTTAACAATGTAACTATTTACATATATGCAGAGTGAGTTATTTTAAGTGATACATTGAAATACCCTGAAAAATATATAAAATGCAAAAAAGCGTTTTAAATAAAAGTTGCTCAGTTACTAAGGAGAAAGAAAGTGGTTACCTTGATTGATCTAGAAGTGATATTCTTAAAGTCAGGTCAATCAAAAATGTTTTATTTCATATAATTAATGTCAAACTCTTTTCGAAACATTATATAAAATATTGTTTCATTAAGTATTTTAGAAGTTATGAGAAATTTGACTCTCTATGATAACCTATTCGAATGTAAAATTTTCTGTTTTTTTCATTTATTGAGTAAAAAATAGGAGTTCCCATTTAAAATGATCAGTTGTAACAATTGCTTGGTGGACGATCGATATTAACTTGGAATGCTTCCAGCGTTGACTTATTAATATTCAAACTCTATAACTTGTAAAGTACCAAATAAGAAAATATTTTATTATAAGTGTTTTGAAAAGAGCTTGACATCATCTATATGAACGTAAAATAAAAATTTAGGATTCCCATTTAAACAAATTTAGTAATCTTAACCTGATGTTAAGGATGTTTCCTCTAGGCCAACTTAAGTCATCATTTCCTTTCTTCCTCGTGTGTAACTGAACAACTTTTATTTAAACCTTTTTTTCGTACCTTTTATATTTTTCGAGATAATTCAGTGTATCACATAAAATGACTCTTCCTGTATAAGCGGACAAATTTTACTCATTTTATAATATCAGACGATTTGCATTCCGTAATAAATTTTCGGGACATGTGTCAAAACATGAAAGAATTTTTGTAGCACGTGAAAATATAAATATATTTTTTTCATAATTTTAATTTTAGAGTTAACATTCTCTGATTTTACAAAATGTAAATTACGTCTATTGTCGCAGCAAGTTCTTTATTCATAATAAAATAGAAAGGATCTCCTTTCTTCACTAATAAATTGTAAATATCTAGTTGCACATTTGTCTTATCAGGAATGGGCGAATAGCGACGCCGTAGCCATCCTAACATATTTCATATTACTCATATCCTTAACGTTCAACATTTTAATATTTTGTTACATCGGCGAACTCCTAGTGGAAGAGGTACGTTTTTCATAATAGACTGCTAATAAAAACTTTTTCTGAGGAACAATTATTAAAAATCCATAATTTATCAATCCCATTTTAATGATGAAAAAATAATTACAAACATAATATAATTTTAATATTTAATTATTTCTATTTTGATTAGTTTGGCAAAATTGGTTCAGCCGCGTATGAAGTTAATTGGTACGATTTACCCGGTCATAAGGCTGTGGACCTTATAATGATCATTACGATGTCTTATTATCCACCCAAGCTTACAGCTGGCAAGTTCTGTGATTTATCTCTCAACACTTTCAGCACCGTAAGTGTCATAAATAACTATTGTTATTATTTAAGTAATTCTATATATGTAATTCTACACTTGTAAACTGATGGCTTTCATGATAATCAATTCTAATTAATTTTCTGTAATTGCTAGTATTACATTATTAATTTAAGCTTCTAAAGTTTACATTGTTTCTAGGTACTTAAAACATCTGCAGTATATTTAAATTTACTTCGGACAGTTACGCAATAAAACTTATATACATTTCCTGTTATTGTTCCTGACAGCAAGTTTGTTATATAGATATATTTTTAGTCAAAAAATAATAAATTAACATCTGTCTTATTCATTATCTGTCATTATATGTCATTCAATCAATACTAAAATATTAATAAATTGAATTAACTTACTATTAAGATTTGATTGACCATAAGACGAATAATATAATGTGTTTAAAAATTAAAATTTACTGTATATGTCACAAAAGAAGAGTAAGTAGAGCTAAAAAACGACAATCATAAAATAATATATAAAACAATGCATAGATAATGTTTAAGAAATCGTCAACGATGCATCTCGTTTGAAAAATATCGAAGCTACGCATTGCGTGTGGAACTAGTTATAAACTTCCAAGCCCTTCGCGATTGTACATGACTGAATGAGCCCACGGACAAGCAATGACTAAGGGGAGAATCAATCGTTCGCATACGCAATGCACGCATGACTGAACACTTGGTCATACATGACAGCCATGAAACACACATACACGCAATATTGAAGGCATTACTTCCCTACGCTTGAAGGCATTACGTCCACATGTTTCAGTCATCGTTACACTTCGCGGGCAGCATGATCGATCGATCCCATCTCCCAGGCAGGATACACAATGTACGTTACGAGCACGACATATACTATGCCGTGCAGCTATGTCGGTGGATCCTGAAGCCAATCGGTATCTGGCACATAATTTATGGTCGCTCTTCGCAAAGCGAGAAGCTCCTTTCGTTAATGCTTATCTTCGTGTGTTTCTTCAGTCTTTGCTTCGTGATTGTGCCTGCTGGCTCGTACACTTTATTCCGTGAGAAGGACATTAACATGAAGGTCAAACTTTTTGGACCGATTTTCTTCTGTCTAACTTCCGCGATCAAATACTGCTTCCTCGGAGCGCGTGTCTCAGCGATCGGAAGATGTGTCGAACACGTCGAGAGCGATTGGCGGATCGTGCGGCATCAGGATCATCGCAGAATGATGCTAAGAAATGTGATTGTTGGCCGCAGAATAACGACGCTGTGTGTGATCTTTCTTTACACCAGCGGTATGACTTATCATACAATCTTGCCATTGTCTTCTGGAACCAAGACGATTGGCAACTTTACAATTAGACCCCTAGTTTATCAAGGATATGATCTCTATTTTGATCCTCAAGCAAGTCCTACTTACGAAATCATCTTTAGCATGCACTGCCTGTCCGCTATGATACAGTATAGCGCTACAACGGCAGCGTGTAGTCTGGCCGCGAACTTTGCGTCGCACGCATGCGGACAGGTACAGATATTGATGACACTTTTGGATGACCTAGTCAGTGGAAAGAAGACTGAAGGTACCAATGTGGAGAAACGTCTGAGCTTGATAGCGAAGCATCACGTGCGTGTGCTGAGGTGAGACGGGAAAAGTGCCAAGATAGTTTACATGACGCGTTTCTAGACTTATTGGGTAGATACATAGCGCGTTTCTAGATTCACGACTGACGTGGAGAAAATGTTACGTGAAATATGTTTACTGGAACTGATGTCTGCAACTTTGCTGATATGCTTGCTCGAATACAATTGCTTAAAGGTAAGGAAAATACGATAGTAGACACACATTATGACAATGTAATTTTAGCTTTCCGCCTATTAGAAATTCTGCTATACTTTTAATATAGCTGACTTGATATTATAATAACTGAAGAACTGGTTGCAATAATGTAGTTGAATTGAATATATGTATATTAGAGTAGGTTGAAACATTTTTTTTTTTAAATCGATTAGAAATACCCCAAAAATTTAGCTGGGTTTTTTTATTTTAAATGGACCTCAATATTAATCCGTTTCGGTGAAATTTTATCCAGATCATATTGAGATCCATAGCTAACTTTTGTGAGGTATTCCCAATCGATTAAAAAAAATTTTTTTTCGACCCATCCTAATGAATACAAATAATGGATAAGTTCTGTATTTGACCAAAAGATTATGCTAATTATTACGTATTATATCTGTTATGTTTATATAGTAATTAGTATTTTTCCTACCTCTCAGCAGTATAACTATCAAATGTGTAGTCAAATTTTACTCGTCTCATATTATTCCTTATTTATAATCTGCAATCCGTAATAAACTTTTTGGACATGTGTCAAAACATATAAGAATTTTTGTAGCATGTGCAAATAAATATATTTTTCTCATAATTTTAATTTCAGAGTTTACTTTCTCAATTTTTACAAAATATGGGTTACGTTTATTGTTGCAGCAAGTCCTTCATTCATAAAGAAATAAAAAGGATCTCCTTTCTTAACTAATAAATTGTAAATATCTAGTTGTACATTTGTCTTCTCAGGAATGGGCGAATAGCGACGCCGTGGGCATCTTGACATACATTATGTTACTGACATCTTTAACATTCAACGTTCTGATATTTTGTTATATAGGTGAACTTCTCATGCAAGAGGTATTTTTTATAGTATATTACTCATAATAAAATTTTTTGCAGAATTTTCAATTATTGAAAATTCTTAGTATAAAAATCCTATTTTGAATAAATAGTAACAAACATAATGCAATTGTAATATCAAATTATTTATATTTTTATTAGTTTGGCAAAATCGGTTTAGCCGCATATGATGTTAATTGGTACGATTTACCTGGTCATAAAGCTGTGGACCTTGTAATGATTATTACGAAGTCTTATTATCCACCCAAGCTTACAGCTGGCAAGTTCTGTGATTTATCTCTCAACACTTTCAGCACCGTGAGTTATAATAATGCTAAATAAAAAAAACTATTGTTATTTATAACTATTGTTTAAGTAATTCTATACTTGTAATTCTATACTTGTAAACTGATGGCTTTCATCTTGATCAATTCTAATCATTCTTTTATAATTGTTATTATTATATTATTAATTTATGTTTCTAAAGTTTACATTGTTTCCAGGTACTTAAAACATCCATTATGTATTTAAATTTACTTCGGACAGTTACGCAATGAAACTTAAACATTCCTTATTATTATTAGTACAGCAAGTTTGTATAGATATATTTTTTCTCAAGAAATATTGTATAGAAATCAATAATAAATTAACACATGTCACATTCATTAATTGTTGTTTATATAATTAATCTGAAAATAGATAAATTACACTATAGAAAATAAAATTAACATTTTATTTTTTACACACAGTGTATTAATTTAAATTAATCTTATATTAACTTACACTATTGCGATTTGATTAATTTTGAGACAAAAATCTACATATTTAAAAATTAAAATTTTCAAAAAGGAGAAAATAAGAAAGTTGCAACTATATTGTGGAATAATTTATAAAATGCATACTTATACATGTGTAATGCATAGATCATATCTAAAAAGTTGCCAACAACGAATCTCACTTCAAAAGATATGGAAGCGACGCATTGCGTGTGGAACTCGTTATGAATTTTCAATCCCTTCGTGCTTGAACATCACTGAACGAGTCCTCGGACGAGCAATGACCGGGAGAAATCAATCGTTCGCATACGCACACGGTCATATACATATGACAGATATAAAACGCACATGCACGCGATTAAGTCATTACTTTTCCGCGCTTGCGTGGCGAGAAACGGAATATCACGTAACGTCCGCGTTTCAGTCATCGTTGCACTTCGCGGGCGACAGCATGTGCGATCGATCTCAACTTACAGGAAGAATGCTCGAGATGTACAATGTACACTACAAGCACGACATACGTTACACAATGCAGCTGTGCCGCTGGGTGCTGAAACCGATCGGCATGTGGCACCCGATCTATGGCCATCCATCGCAGATTGAGAAGTTCATCTCGATAATATTAATTGTTATATGTTTCTCCGCTCTGTGTTTCGTCCTGATACCTGCTGGATTTTATACTTTATTTCGCGAGAAAGACATCAATATTAAAGTCAAGCTTTTCGGTCCAGTTGGCTTCTGCCTGACTAATACAATCAAATATTGTTATTTTGGTGCGCGCGCTGCCGCGTTCGGAAGATGCATTCGACATGTAGAGGATGATTGGCGGTTCGTGCAACATCAAGCTCGCGGGATAATGCTGAAAAATGTGCTGATAGGACGCAGACTCACTACGCTATGCGCGATTTTCCTTTACACTGGTGGATTGTCTTACCATATAATAATGCCGTTATCTTCCAGACAGAAAATTAATGAGAATTATACGATCAGAATACACACTTATCCCGGTTACGATATACTTTTCGATCCCGGAGCCAGCCCTGCCTACGAGATTGTATTCTGCATCCATTGCCTATTCGCAATGATTACGTATCACATCACGACGGCAGCTTGTAGCTTGGCAGCGATTTTTGTGACGCATGCATGCGGCCAAATAGATATATTAATGTTGTTATTGGATGATTTGGTTGAAGGAAAACGGAGCCAAAATACCACTGTAAAAAAACGTTTGCGCGTGATAGCAAGACATCATGTACGAATACTGAGGTAAGTAGAAAATGTGAGAAAAGTGTACAGGTAGATACACATGGCGCGTGATTTTCTAGATTTTCGGATAGATACGTGACACGCTTCTAGATTTTCCGCCAATGTGGAAGAAGTGCTACGCGAAATATGTTTACTGGAACTGCTAACTTCAACCTTGACTATGTGTTTGCTCGAATACTATTGCTTAACGGTAAAGAAAAATAATATCTATATGTAATGTATCGACATTACGATAATAATCTTTTTTAAAAAAATTATACATATATGCAAAATTTAATTTGCATAAACAGTTTTATCGAACTTTATGATGGTACATTTTACCTTTCTAGGAGTGGAAAAACAGTGATGCCATAGCCATCTTGACATATTTTATCCTATTAATATCTTTCACATTTAATGTTCTGATATTTTGTTATATCGGTGAGCTCCTCGTGGAACAGGTATTTTCATAATATTTGTAGAATAAGAAAATATTTTTTACTTCTTGATTTAATTCTGCAATACAAAAAATTATAATCGAAAGGAGAAGAAGAATACAATTTCGTTATTATAATAAATATTAATTAAAGAATGCTTAAAATGTGCCTTGTTTAATTATCATAATTTTGTAAAAAAATTTGTCAACTCTACTAAAAAAAGTGCACCAAATTTTAATAAATATTTATTAAAATAATACTAACTAAACATTTACTAAATATAAACATATACATATTTATTTAATACATGAATCATTAATTTGATTAAATTCGTAAATTGAATAAATATTTATTTACTGTAAATAAATGTTTAGTTAGTACTACTTAAACAAATATTTATTAAAATTAAAACATTTACTAATGTTTTTTCAGTATGTGTTTAGTGGATTATAAATAACAGCGGATTTTTTTTATATATGAGTATAATCTTGCACATACTATAATATAGAAAATACTTATACATTTATACTAATGTTTCATATTTTTATCAGTATAGCAAAATTGGTGCCGCTGCCTATGAAATTAAATGGTACAATTTATCTGGAAATAAAGCTCTCGAACTCGTATTGATCATCGCAATGTCTCATTATCCACCGAAACTTACAGCTGGTAAATTTGTCGATTTATCTATGAACACATTTGGTGCTGTAAGTTTCTTATACAATTATTATTACAGAAGTAATCGATAAACTTGATTAATAATTTACCTGTATAATTTATTATTTATATACAGTGTTTTAAAATTCGCGCCCGCAAAGTACAAGACCTGATACTTTATATTAAAAGGAACAATTTTTTCCTTTTGCAAAATTTTGTCTGAGGAGTAGTTTTTGCAGGAAAGCAGGTTGAAATTAACGAATAACCACCCTGATTTGTATGGCGCTCAGAGTCGGCGCGCGTTCCTCGTTTACTTGTACTTAATCCTTGACTAGTATTTATAAATAATATTTTAAGTTACTATAATACAGCATTGTATGATTAATTTATGATTGCCTGTAAGTCTGTATTTAAAGCAATCTTAAATTATAAGAATTAACTATGAGTACTGGATCATAATCTCTTTTCGTATTGTGATGCTTATAAAATAAAACGGTAGCAGAATAAATTATTACTTTCATTTTTTATGTAACAATAAATAAATGAATAAAAGAATTATCTAATTTCATAGATCTATCTAAAAATAAAGACAAATGTAAATAATAATATTCTTGGTTTGTTGAACGTTTTATTATTTTAAATATTGTATAATTGCGTATGGTAATTAAATAATATCATTGAACTTAAATAATAGTTCACTAATTATATAAATACGTAACCCTTAAATGCCAAAAAATAGATTTATTTTGAAACATTGTTTAAAAATAAGGTAAAATATTCTAATACAGTATTTTAAGTTAAATATTTTAATACAAAATTGAAGAAGATCACATAATCCAGTATTCACAGTTCATTCTTATAACTTAAAACTATCTTAAATACAGCTTATCATGACAAAGCCGTATTAGTATCTTAAAATATTACTTAGAAATATAATACTAGTGAAAGATTAAGTACAAGTGAACGCGCGCCGGTTCTTGAGCGTCATAGATCAGAGCGCTCATTCATTAATTTCAATCTGCTGTCCTGTAAAAACTACTTGTCAGAAGCAATTTTGCAAAAGGAAAAAGTTGTTTTTTTTTAAATATTACTTAAGATAAAGTTTTATACTTTGCGGGAGCGAATTTTGAAACACCCTATATATTTTTTTTCTTTATTTTTATAATTCTAAGACTTGTCACTTTCAGGTACTCAAAACATCAGTAGTATATTTAAATTTACTTCGTACGGTTACAGAATAGAATTTATATTCCATGTACTATTTAACATTTGCGAGACAGATCTATTTTTATTATAGATATTGTACAAAGGAAGTAATAATAAAAAAAAGTATTTATATACATATATTTATATACTGTCGATTAAAATAATTTAGATATTACTAGATATTTATTTTACTTTTCACTTACCAAATCATATTTTATTTTATATGAATCAAATAAAAAGTATTTTTATATTCAGAGCAATATACAGAGTGATCTTTGGAAGTGTTGAAAAAAAATTTTTCCGTTTTCGTTTCGACAATCATTTTACTGATTAAGGTTAAATAACTCATCAATTTCATTGGAACCATTATAGTTTATATGTGTCAATATGAACGCATTAACCATTAGAGGAAAGATTTTTCATTAAGTGCTACTACAGTAGAAACAAAAATTACAAATTAGAGATTACGTAGTAAATATAGATCTAAAAAAGTTTTAAACAAAAGAATTACAAGGAAACGAAATGCCAATTTGTAATTTCATAAAACTTGATTACGTAAATCTATAGATAAAGTTAGAAAACATTAGTTGTGTATAGGAACAATTTTAATGAATAAAATCATTCGTTACAAGTAAAGTTGTATTAATCTTTTTTCCGTATCATTTAAAAAACTATTCAAGATACTAAAAAATATTTTGTTCAAAAGTTTTATAATAAAATAACTTATATTTACTCACGTCAATACTATGTATTTAAAAATAATTTTCAAACAAAATTTTTGAACTCCTCTTTTTCGATGGTTAATGAATTCATGATGACACTTATAAACTAGCTTGTACAATGACTCATACGAAACAGACAGATCTCAAATAACCGACCCTAATAAAAAAAACGATCGTCGAAACAGAAGAGGAAAAATATAACGGTTTACGTTCAACACAATCCCAATGATAACATACAGTACTTCTACGTAGTAATCATCTTCGCAGGTGACAACGTACAACTGAAGCTATATATCTCTACCACAAAATCGATTTTTCAAGCCCGTGCTGGCCTCTCCTTTTCTATCTTTTTCCTTCTTTCGTTCTCCCTAATATGTCGCTGAAAGTACTTATTATGGTCATGCGCAAATTTTCTACCATTCTACAATCGATGTGGTACCAACCAGTCGCTCGCGCACCTTTGACACGACAATATGGGCAAAATCCCGCCAAATGCAAATCACGAAAAGGACGTAATCGACATTCTGATATGGAACCGATGGTTACTGCGGGTTCTTGGTATCTGGCCACTGATATACCCGGATACCACGATAATCGAAAAGATTCTGGCAACGTTCTCGTTCGTATTGTGTTGGATTGTACTCGGTTTATTCCTGGTACTTACGAGCCTGTACACCTTTACGGACCGAAGTATCATGGGTGAGAAAATGAAGATGCTAGGCCCACTGGGTTACGTGTTCTTTTCCATGTTGAAGTACCTTTTCTTAGTGATACGTCATAAGAGTATTCGACGATGCGTTCAGATTCTCAGTACAGATTGGCGCATGGTTCAAGAAAAATATCATCGGAAAATCATGATGAGGGACGCAGAAAAGGGCCAATTGCTCTCCAAATTTTGTATAGTATTCATGTATTGTGGTGGATTATCTTACAACACAGTAATGCCATTCTTGTCACAAACATCCGATGCAAACGAACAGAATGTCACAGTCCGACCGATGGCTTATCTCGGCTTCGATATCATCTTCAATTTACAACTAATGCCAGTTTATGTGTTTGCCTTTTGTCTTCAATGTTTTATCGGTATTGTTATGTTCAACATCACCACATCAGTGTGCTGCTTAGCAGCCACGTTCGTTGCTCACGCGTGTGGCCAGATCGATATTGTGATTGCGCGTGTGGAAAATCTTTTCAAGGGAGAACGTGATTATACCAAGTTTGAGAAATGCATGGCGATTATCGTGCAGCATCACGTGCGAACATTAAGGTAAGTACCTTGTCGTTCTACCTGCATCTTACTATCTATAAAATTATCCGCACGTCTCGGTAATGTCTGCACGAGAATATTCTGCGAATTTTTTTTATTAAAAGTTTAAATGCAAACTAACATTGTTCAAAATATCGTCCAATATGAAAATTATATTGAAAATGCTTTTGAGGCTTTCACAGGTATTATCTTCAAAGATAGTAGAAGGTTTACGGATTATCGTCGTGTTTGTATCCACTACTAATACTCATGTTCATTTCACCAGGAGCGCACTGATTAGGTATCAGTGCGATCTTCGTCCTAATAAAACAAACATGAACATTAACAAAGGATAAAAACATGGCGATAACCCGTAAATCTTCTGATACCATCGATGAATCACATTTTCGTCCATATTAAAAATATTTGACAAATGCTATTTTACAACTTCGTTATAGATTTTCAGCTGGCATTGAAGATACTTTGCGCGAATTATGTCTAGTCGAAATAGTAGGAACGACGTTGATAATGTGCTTAGTAGAATATTCTTTGATAACGGTAATAAAATACTTTATACATTTCAAGTAATTATTACAATTAGTAAAATTATAATATTGTTTGATACAATATATGAAATTCATTTGCAGGAGTGGAACAATAGTGATGGAATAGCAATCTTCACGTACTTTTTTCTATTTGTTTCGTTTGTCTTCAATATCTTTATATTTTGTTACATCGGCGAACTGTTAACGGAGCAGGTGCTTATATATAATATACACAAATGATATATATAATCAGTAAATATACAAAATTGGATATAGTGCAGCAAAGTCGGGAATACTACATATAAAATTGAATGGTACAATTTACCAGGAAAAGTGGCTCTTGATTTAATGCTAATGATTAATATGTCTGGACATCCAGTACAAATTACTGCTGGACGATTATTAAGTCTCTCTTTTGCAAATTTTGGAAATGTAAGTATAATTCATTTTCATGTACAAAACAGAAACATTAAATTTGAAGGAATAGAAATGATTATATAAAAACAAATTTAAAATGTTAAACAAGTAAATTTTAATATATAATAGTTCATGCACTATATTTTATATAGGTTTTAAAAACATCGGTTGCATATTTAAACATACTTCGAACTGCCATTCGGTAAAAATATTGTAAATGAATCAATCATTTTGTGCAAAAAGAAACAATATTTATCCAATATTTTTAAGATAAAGATGTATATTAAAGAAATTATTTCATGCAAAAACGATATTTGTGAAAAATTAATGTTAATTTCAAAATTTACAAGAAACGCGAAACTTATAAATTATAGATATTTCCTATGCATGCTGTTCAAAACATAAGATAAACATTTACATACTTCTTATAGACCTAACCAAAACAATATCTTCAAAAATCTGCATATTATTAAGCTATAATATATTCTGAACTTTTTAAGATATATAATATTATAAATATTATAGGTTTCGTATCCGTATTAGTAATGTTCTTACATTAACGGTCTTTAGTATTTTGAATATTGTTTATTTACGCGCCTGAAAGAAAGCATTTATCACTTCACACATATACCAGTTATTGCGAGGAATATTACTAAGGCCTCGGTATTCTAATTGGCTAGGACACTTGCGCGTAAAGCAAGGTATCCGGGTTCGACTACTGGCCGAGGTAATATTTTTTCGCAATAAGAAGAAATATTATTTACAAATTTTAATATAGTTTAACATCGATATAAGATGACAAAAGAGCATCAATTGATTATTAAATTGTTAATCAATTTAATTCGTGATAGTATTGCGATAGTTCATTAGAGTTGCGTTCAAGGCAGATAATTGTTTGGCGCGCAGTTTAGAAAGACTACATATATCACTATATAAATTCACGCGAAATTATATATAAGCAACTAAGATCCAGCTAGACTGTAATAGGCTTCGTATTCGTATTAGTTATGTTGTTTGACAGTCTTTATAATTTAATATTGTTAATATTATAAACTTTTCTGATTTCATAAATAACTCCATTTTAAACTTCACATTACATAATTCACAAAGAAAAAGATTCAATTAATCACATACAACAGTAAAATCCGCGAAAACAACACAATCAGTTTTCCATTCACAGAAAAACTTTCCGTGCAGGTAGAAATACAACTGTGACAAAGTAATACTCCCTCGACAAAATTGATTTTCAAATACACGCTAACATCCCCTTCCCTTTATCCAGACTTTATCGAAAGAACCCATGATTGTCATGCGCAATTTTTTACTATCACGATATCGACAAAGCGGACCAGTCGCTCTCGCGCACACGGGACGATAAGATGGCCAAACTTAACATCCCCTGGTCGAATCTCAATAGTGAGAGGGATATAATCAACGCACTAGTATGGAATCGATGGATACTACAAGTTCTCGGAATCTGGCCGTTGGTATATTCAAATACTACAGCCATCGAAAAGATATTAGCGACGATATCATTCGCGTTATGCTGGTCCGGGATCAGTTTTCTTCTAATTCCCATGGTCATATTTATGCTGTCAGAACGAACGACTCTAAACGACAAAATTAAAATGTTAGGCCCACTAAGCTACGTATTAGTCTCGATGTTGAAATATTTCTTCTTGGTGATGCATCATAAGGGCATACGGCAATGCATTCGCGTGCTAAGCGTCGATTGGCGTGCAGTCCAGCAGCAGGATTATCGAAAAATTATGATTAAAAACGTGGCAAAAAGCCATGTGCTATGCAAGTTTTGTATAGTGTTCATGTATTGTGCAGGCTTGTGTTTTTATACGGTAATGCCGTTTCTGACACACACCACAATTGACGAGCAAAATAATACTGTTAAGCCAATACCTTACCCCGGATTCGATATTATTTTCGATTTCCATATTACGTCGGTCTATATATTTGTATTTTGCGCACAATGGATATCCGGTATGGTACTTTTCAAAGTTACCACGGCAGTGTGTTGCTTGGCGGCTATGTTCGTAGCTCACGCTTGCGGTCAAGTCGAGATCGTGACGGCCCGCATAGAAAATATTGTAAAAAGTGCACAAAGCAGTCACATAAAGCAACATATGGCGATTATAGTGAAACACCACATGCAGACATTGAGGTGAGTACTCGATGCATATTGTTACGGAAAAAATTAGTTATCAATAACATTTGATTATTTAAATTGAAAACTATGTGTAATACAAATTAATAAAGAATTTAATAAGAAGAAAAAACAAAAAATTTTGAACTTTTATAAATGTAAGAACGTTTACTTCACAAATAGTAGTTAAATTTAATTAATAATTAAACTTAAATTTTGTTAAATGTACTTTATAATTCTCCGCGTAAAAAGTAGGAAAAAGACATTAATCTATGAAATGAAATATATAAAATGTACATTAAAAAGTTTTGCAGGTTTTCAGTCAGTATCGACAGTATCTTACGCGAAATATGTCTGGTTGAAATAGTGGGAACAACGTTAACGATATGCACGCTGGAATATTATTGTATCACGGTAACGTTTAAAAAATTCTATAACTGTATCATGTACGTGCTAAGGTGTATAAAATTTTAAAAATAATTGCGATGTGACACTTAAAAGAAATGATTCAGCTGACATTATGATATTAAATTTTGCCATTGAATAAACAGACATATTCTATTATACAAATTATATGCTATTTTTTAAATAAATGAAATTTCAGGATGTAAATATATGTTTTCAATTTAACAAAAAAAAATAAAATTAATGATTTAATATTATCTTATTCTCTCAGGAATGGAATAACAACGACAGTATAGCAATTTTAACATATTTTTTTCTATTAATATCGTTTGTCTTCAACGTTTTCATGCTTTGCTACATTGGCGAACAATTAACAAATCAGGTGTTTATATATACTTACATTTTTAATAATATAAAATAAACTATATTAAATGTCAAAACATTTAAATATTGTAATATATACGTTATAAAAATATACAAAATGTAGAGTAAGTGGTCCAAAAATGAACCATGTAAATTTCAGAGGCTCACATTTTTCTCAATTATTGAGTTGAAGATCTAGGTTTTTGCATATAGTTTATGAATTTAGTTGACTGCATACTGTAAACAATAACTCTTAAATTATTTCTAAAGTTTCGAAACAATTTCGATTATTTTAAAAAACGGGATGTTGTTCATTGTGTTGTTACAAGGAGTGTGTATACAATAAATCATGCTATTTTTAACAATGAACCACATGTTTTATATTACGAATTGTTAGGATTATTTTAGTTTCACTATATTTTAAAATGTTTATTTAATAAGAAGGTCATTATAAGAAGATAAGGATTAGAATAATAAATATTAAAGCTAACTTATGTTATTTTAATTATTTTAAGCACACAATCAAAATTATTGTTTTTAATATATTTCAGATATTTTCTCCGATTATCATTTATGTAGTAACTAGTTCGTCATACTTTAATTAATCTTAATAATATAAGATTGATAAAGGACTCTTATTATAAACATAAACGAAAAAAGTTAAAAGGACGTTGTAAGAGTCAAAAGAAATAATTTAAAACAACAATTAAAAAAAGAAAAACGCATATATGTAATACATATATTTAGCAGGTTTTAGCAGGTTTTTGAATATTGTTATTTTTTAATGTACATTTTCGAATTTTATTACAAATATTTTTATATTGTTAATTTTTAATGTATTACATATATGCGTTTTTCTTTTTTTAATTGTTGTTTTAAATTATTTCTTTTGACTCTTACAACGTCCTTTTAACTTTTTTCGTTTAATTAATCTTATAATACATATAGGTATATTAAAAAAACAATAGTTCATTGTTCACTACATCAAAATGATTCATTGTAGACCACATAACCTTTATCACGATAATCTCCAAAATAATGCGGTAAAATAATATAACAGAAAAACTGATTACAAAATATTAAAACTAAATGTGTACATAAAACTATTGCAAAAAAAAAAATACGTATAACAACAAAAATATTTAAAAATGCATAAAACTTACAAAACAATTTACTTTGCAACCCAAAGTTTTTTACACGTGATATCATACGGCTAACTTTGGTACGATCTGCCGGCCGACCGAGGAACCGAGAAGGGATTTAAATGCGAGTTGCTGCATAATTACCGTGCAATTTGGTAATGTTGTATTTACGAAATATCGCAATGGTTCATAGTATACTACTGGTTCACTGTTGAACCACCAACCCTATATGTCTAATAAAATAATAAATTTATTAAGAATATAAAAATTTTTGCGTGACATACAGATAACATATGAATATGTATGTATGTACAAATATATATGTATATATATAAAGTAACGCATAATTAAATTAAATACTTAGTGCAGCAAAGTTGGATTTGCATCATATAAAATCGAGTGGTACCATTTACCAGGAAAAGTTGCACTCGATCTTACGTTAATAATCAGAATATCACAACATCCGGTAAAAATTACTGCAGGAAAAATAATTGATCTTTCGTTCGCACGTTTTGGCTCTGTAAGTACAATTTGTCATCACTTTGACGGTAAAACACACAATAAAAATAGCTTTTCACGCATATATTTCATACATTAACAGGTACTGAAAACTTCGATTGTGTATCTAAATATGCTCCGAACTTTTGTTTGATACATGCGAAAAGATTTTTAATGTATCTTCACACCAACGAATAAAATAATATTAATTTTATATTAACAAAAAGGAAAATTAAGTTAAATGAATATGTTTCAAGATAATAATGTATATGGTACTTGTACGGTATACCCAATTATTTGCACGTATCAACACATATAATAAATAAATTTTGACCAAATCAAAATTTTATAAAATTGATTCACACTTATTATTAAGCAAAGTCGCATCAATTACAATACGTCATTGAATGCGATCGAAATATGTATTTGCGATATCTAACAATTAATAATGTTTACAAATATAATTATCATTAATATATTTAATATTATACGTATATTTCTAAATGCACCTCAAGTTAAAAAACAAAATTTTAAAAAATTTAATTTTAGAGTGATAACTTCAAACCTGTTTTTATAATGTACTTTTTATCATGTTAACAATGAATATACTTCCTGTTTTATTTTAATATATTATCAATATTCTCAAAGAAAAATAAGTACAAAAGAGAATGTAACTTGAAATCGTATTTCTGTAACAAATAATCGATGTGAAACGGTGTTCAACATAAAAAAATAAGAATGATTAATATGATATGTTTTTACCCATTTGTATCATTTATTTCGTTTGTATCTCAAAACGTAAGAAAATATCAGGAAGAAAATAATCTACAAACAACCATTATATTATATCTTCAAATTTCGTTTTTACGCAAGAAAATCGTGTGTACTTCTGCCATCATAACTTAAAGAAGATGTAAAGATAGTGTTTTTTTAATTTTGGCATAATCCTTTCACGCATACGCGCAAGGACGCACACATTCATCTCCTCTTCTCAATATTTCATCAATACTATTATAACAGATTCGACATCATTACGTCAGCACACTCCTTAGCAACCATGTTCATCGCTTATGTAGCCATGTAAATATTGTCACAGCACGCATAGAAAATCTTTTCAAGAAAAAATGCAATCCTACAAATTAGAGAAATGCATGGCAATTATCGTACATTACTCACAAACATTAAGGTAAATATCCCATCTTGCTATTTGCATTTTACTATCTGTAAAATTAACTGTACGTTACAGTAATGTCTGCACCAGAAATTTTACAAATCCCTCTCTCTCTCTCCCTCTTTAATAAAAATTTATTAATTAAAAAAATTAACATTATTCAACATGTTATCATCTGTTAAAAGAATTACGCTTTTGTCTATTTTGATAAGAATATTTGATAAATGCTTGCTGCAACAATATAGATTCTTAGCTGGTATCAAATATATAATACTTTGCGTAATTTATATCCTGAAACAGTGGAAACAACGTTAATAATTGATTAGAATATTCCTTGATAATGGTAATAAAATATTTCATAAATTTCAAGTAACAATTACATGTAGTTCATATTTCCCGATTCAACATTATAATATATAAAACAACATTTTATTCTCAAGAGTGGAACTATAGTGATAGTAATATAAATATACATAAAATAATCTCCTCGTACTATTTTTCTATTTATTTCATTTATCTTCAACATATTTATATTTCGTTACATTTCTGAATTATTAACACAGATGGTGCTTATATCAATTTCATATACCGAACTAAATTAATTATCACGATACTGCTGAATTAAATTTCAGATAACTCTGTATGTATTTGAAAAACATTAAATTCGAGGTATAAAAGTGATTAAATATAAATAAATTAAAAATGAGCACGTAGATTTTAATACGTAATAGTTGATGCACTATATTTTATGTTAAGGTTTTAAAAACATCGGTTACATGTTTAAAGTTACTTCAAACTATCATTAGGAAAAAATATTGTACATGAAATGACGTTTAATCATTTTGTGCAACAAAGAACAATATTTATCCAATATTTTTAAAATAAAGATGTGTATTAAAGAAATTATTTCATGCAAAAACGATATTTGTGAGAATTAATGTTGATTAATGTTGAGATTAATGTTGATTTCAAAATTCACAAGAAATGAAACTTATATATTATAGATATTACCTCTGCTGTTTAAAAGATAAGACCAACTAATATAAGTATTTACATAATTCTTAAAGGTATATACAAAACAATATCTTTAAAAATTTGCACATTATTAACACATAATATCATAAAAATTTGAGAATTCCTGTGACAGGGGGCAAATGAGAGTGCAGTGTTGTTGATAGTACACGATCAATAAATGTGGGAATATTCAATTCCTCTATTTCATATGGATAGAGCAGTACGTTTCGCCTCCTTATTGAATCATCCTCAATCAATATAATTTATTTTCTTCTTTGTAAATTTTGCAAAGAGTCACTTCCAATTTACAGATTAGAAGCTATAACATATCTGTAAAGATTTTTTAATTTAGAAACTATATATTTTAGATTATTGTTAGATTTAAAGTGACTTACCATGCAAAATAATAACAAAAGACCCGTCAAATAAAATAAATTAAATTAAATTATAAAACATTATCAAATTGACAATTATATCACAAACATATGTAAAATCTATTTGCATCTTGATTACATGCTTACTCTGTCGAGTCACATTTTCGACTGTTAACGTTCTTTTGTAAACGATACCATTTCGTAGAGTGAAAATAAATATGAAAATTCAAATTAAAGTTAATACAGCAAATAATATCAAGGAAATTATACATAAGTAAGAAAGTAGTGCCAATATTCTAAACTTTTTAAGATATGACATAAAGTTTTCTGATTGTATAAATAACTACATATTAAACTTCACATTACACTTAAAAAAAAAGGTTCAATTAATCATAAACAACAGTAAAATAAGCGGAAATAACACAATCAGTATTACGATCCACAGAAAAACTTTCCGTGCAGGTAGAAATACAACTGCGACAAAGTAATAATCCCTCGACAAAATTGATTTTCAAATACACGCTAACATCTCCTTCCCCTTACCCAGACTTTATCGAAAGCACCCATGATTGTCATGCGCAATTTTTTACTATCACGATATCGACAAAGCGGATCAGTCGCTCTCGCACCCACGAGACGATAGGATGGCCAAACTTAACATCTCCTGGTCGAATGTAAATAGTGAGAAGGATATAATCAATGCGTTAGTGTGGAATCGATGGATATTACGAGTTCTCGGAATCTGGCCGTTAGTATATTCAAAGACTACAATGATAGAAAAAATATTAGCGACGATATCATTTGCGTTATGTTGGTCCGCGCTCAGTTTTCTTCTAATTCCCATGGTCATTTTTACGTTGTCAGAACGAACGACCATAAACGACAAAATCAAAATGTTAGGCCCATTAAGCTACGTGTTAATCTCGACGTTGAAATATTTCCTCTTGGTGATTCATCATAAAAGTATACGGAAATGCATTCGCGTGTTAAGTACCGATTGGTGCACAGTCCAGCAGCAAGATTATCGAAAAATTATGATTAAAAACGTGGCAAAAAGCCATGTGTTATCCAAGTTTTGTATAATGTTCATGTATTGCGGAGGTTTGTGTTTTCATACCGTAATGCCGTTTCTGGCACACACCACAATCGATGAGCAAAATAACACTGTTAAACCAATACCTTACCCCGGATTCGATATTATTTTCGATTTGCATTTTATGCCGGCGTATATATTTGTATTTTGCGCGCAATGGTTTTCCGGTATCGTACTTTTTAATGTCACCACGGCCGTGTGTTGCTTAGCGGCTATGTTCGTAGCTCACGCTTGCGGTCAAATCGAAATCGTGATGGCCCGTGTAGAAAATTTTGTAAAAAATGAACAAAGCAGTCACATGAAGCAACATATGGCAATTATCGTGAAACACCACATGCAGATATTGAGGTGAGTGTTTGATGCACATCGTTATGGAAAGAATTCTGAAAATAATATTCGATTATTTAAATTAAAAATTACGTAAAATATAAAAGAATAAAAAATATTTACGGAACAAGGAAAAACAAAAAATTTTTAACTTTGATAAATGTAGAAATGTTTACTTTATAAATAATACTTAAATTTTATTAATTACCATAAGTTTAAACTTATGGTAAACTGTACTTAATAATTCTTCGTGAAAAACAGAAAAAAAGACATTAATCTGTTTATAATAAGAGATATGAAATTTACATTAAAAAGTTTTGCAGATTTTCAGTCAATATCGATAGTATTTTACGCGAAATATGTCTGGTTGAAATAGTGGGAACAACGTTTACTATATGCCTGCTGGAATATTATTGTATCATGGTAATGTGTAAAAAATTCTATTACTGCATCAAGTGTGTGATAGGTGTATACAATTTTAAAAATAAATGCGAAGTGACAGTTAAAAGAAATGATTCAGCTAACACTTTGACACATGTCAAATTTTTGCCCTTAAATTTACAGATATTTAAAATATTTTATTCCCGGCCGATGTAATATTTTTCGCAGTGAAAAATTATTTATTTACAGTTTTTAATAGGTTACTAATTTTATTAGTAAAATCGATATAAGATGCATAAACAGCACCAATAATTGTTAAATTGTTAATCAATTTAACTCATAATATTACTGCGGTAGTTTATTAGTGTTGCGTTTAAAGTCTGAAAAAATTTTGGTGCACAAGCGAAAAATTACATTCGTAGTATACAAAATCACACACAGTTACTCAGAAGCACCAGTTTAGACCGCTGTGGCATTGTCTCATTCGGTTTGAAATATATTTTATTATACGAATTTTATTTCCTATATTTTAAAGGAAAAAAATTCCTCGGTGTATAAACACATTTTTATTTTTATAAGACTATCAAAAAAGTTAATGATATAATTTTTTAATAATTAATTAATAATTAATGATAAAGATTTTTAACGTAACTTATTGGCTCATTGCCCTGTATCTCTATATTAGTTGTTAAAAACATATTGAGCCATATTACAAACATTTTAGCGATATAATATTATCATATTCTCTCAGGAATGGAATAACAACGACAGTATAGCAATTTTAACATATTTTTTCCTATTAATATCGTTTGTCTTCAACGTTTTCACGCTTTGCTACATTGGCGAACAATTAACAAATCAGGTGTTTATACTTATATTTTTAACAATAAAATTAATTATATTAAAAGTTAAAACATTTGAACATTGCAATATATATATATATCATGAAAATGAACAATATATGTATATATCTAATAAAAATAATTATTAATGATAAATTTAGTAAAAATTAAAATTCTTACCTGACGTATACAGACAACATATGTATATATATATATATTATATATATATATATATATGAATATACATATATAAATTAACGCACATTTAAATTAAATACTTAGTGCAGCAAAGTTGGATTTGCATCATATAAAATCGAGTGGTATCATTTACCAGGAAAAGTTGCACTCGATCTTACGTTAATAATCAGCATATCACATCATCCAATAAAAATTACTGCAGGAAAAATAATTAATCTTTCATTCTCAAGTTTTGGCTCGGTAAGTACAATTTGTCATTACTCTGATGTTGAAATACACAATAAAAATAGTTCTTTACGCACATATTTCAAACATTAACAGGTACTGAAAACATCAATTGCATATCTAAATATGCTCCGAACTTTTGTTTGATACATACGAGGATTTTCTAATGTATCTTCATATCAACGAATAAAACAATATTCAGTCAATCTTATAATAAAAAAAGGACAATTAAATTAAATGAATATGTTTCAAAATAATAATGTATACTTGTATGATATAACCGCAATTACTAGCACATATCATTACATTAAATAAATTAATTTAATCTAAACCAAAACTTTATAAAAATATCATATTTCACGCTTATTATTTAACAAAGCCGCATCAATTGTAACATGTCGTTGAATGCGATTGAAATATTTGCGACCTTCTATCAATATTGTGATGTTTACAAATATAATTACCATTATTATATTATGCATATAAATGCATCTCAAGTTAAAAAAACAAAAAAAAAATAGAAAAAAATTTTAATTTTTTAATAATATATCTACAAATCTGTATTTCTAATGTACTTTTTATTTCATGTTAACAATATAACTACTTCGTGTTTTACCTTATATAATGTATTTTCAATATTCTCAAAAAAATAAAAGTAGGAAAGAAAATGTAAAATAAAAACGTATTTCTGCAACAAATAATCGATGTGAAACAGCGTTCAACATAAAAAAATATAAGAATCACTAACATAGTATATTTTTATCCGTTTGTACCTTTTATTTATATCACGAAGGATAAGAAAATATCAGAGAGAACAAAGTCTATACACAATCATATAATAATATATTTTCAAATTTTGTTTACGCAAGAAAACCATTTGTAACTCTATCGTCATAACATAAAGAAGATGTACAGATACAGCGATTTCCAATTTTGGCTCAATACTTCCACCTTCTCTTCTCAATTTCATTAATATTATCAGATTCGACATCATTACGTATTATCATTACGTAATATCATTATCGGCACACTCCTTAGCATGTTCATCGACCGTGCGTGTGGCCACATCAATATTGTGATAGCACGCATAGAAAATCTTTTCAAAAGAAAATGCAATCATACAAATTGGAGAAATGCATGGCGATTATCGTGTATTACGTACAAACACATAAAGGTAAATATCCTGTTTTAATATTTGCATTTTACTATCTGTAAGCACATTACAGTAATGTCTACACTAGAAATTCTACAAATCCATGTACTAAAAAAATCTATTAAAAATAAAAAATTTACATTATTTGACATGTTACCATCTGTTAAAAGAATTACGCTTTTGTCTATTTTAGTAAAAATATATGACAAATTCGTGCTCATAAAAATGTAGATTTTCGGCTAGTATCGAATATATAATACTTTGCGCGAGTTATGTGTCGAAATAGTAGGAACGATGTTGATAATTAATAGAGTATTCCCTGATAACAGTAATAAAATATTTCATAAATTTCAAGTAACAATTACATGTAGTTAATATAATCTAGTTCATATTTCAGGATACAAATATTATATACAAAATCGACATTTTATTTACAAGAGTGGCACTATATGATAATACAACACAGATATACATATGACAATATTCACGTACTTTTTCCTATTCGTTTCAATTGTCTCCAACATCTTTGTTTAGTTACATTTCCGAATTATTAACAGAGCTGGTGATTATAAATTATATGAATCTTATAATTCATATATCGAACTAAATTAATTACCATGATTTCGCAGAATTAAATGCTAACTTTCTCTGTATGTAGGTATTTGAATAAAATACAACTCAGCTCATATATGTGCGTAATCCCCAAATATACAAAACTAAATACACAGTGCAACAAAGTGAGGAATATTACATATAAAACTGAATGGTACAATTTACTACGAAATGTGGCTATTAATTTAATGCTGATTATTAATATGTCTGGACATCCAGTTCAAATTACTGCTGGAAGATTATTAAATCTCTCATATGCAAGTTTTAGAAATGTAAGTATTCATTTTCAAGTTCGGAAAAGAGACATTAAATTTGAAGAATAAAAATGGTTAAATATGTAACGATGCGTCCTTAAAACGCATCATACCTGGTAATAACATCCAGCCGGATGCCGCCGCAGTGACCACTAGCCACTAGTGGCGATTTAATTATAACAAAGCATAGTTCACGGATGCAGCAGCCGTTAGCCACCGGACGCGCTGAACAGTTCCGATCGTCACCGAGGGCCGCCGATCGGGAATCTTCTCCAACGAGAAGCGGATCGGCGGAGAATACTGAGGCCGGCCGAGACGATACGAGTGAGACTGGTGGACCTAGTATAAAATACCGCGTCTCCGACAAGAAATCGCCTTTTCTCTTTACTGCCTATTCGAAACACCGATCCGGACTTACTCCGCAATCACGAGCTCCTAGCACACAATTCTTGCGACGAACTTACAGGGTAGAGCGTTCTCGGCCGTCAGTCATGAAATCGTGGCATCCTGTCTTTTTCTATTCTGCATTTCCCGTCTCCGATAATCAGCATTAGAAACGGGGTGGAGCGGTCTCAGCCCACGTCGAGCGTTGATTATTGGATCCAACTCCTGTGACGTACCTCACCAAAAAGCCTACGAAACACATCGTGAACTATCAAGAGTTGGCGTATATCCGCGTCTTATCGCGCTACCGTACGCTACCCTGCTCGGTTCAGGCCACCCGATTTGTCGCGAATCAACACGCGACCGCGAGCAGCTAGCCACGGTCCCGTGTAGTTACTATTGTAAACCGCACACGTACACGGAGAGAAGGATTTCTTAAAATTTACCCTGAAAATATAGTAATTATGGTACAATACAATAAATTTAAAGATTTTTACCATACACTTCAGTAAAATTAATCATACTTATTTTATATTTTATTGTAGTTTTATTAATGAATGTGAGAGATTTACATAAAAATTATTCGAAATATAATGTTGTCCCACGATTACTATATTTTCAGGGTAAATTTTAAGATATAATTCTTTCCGTATACACAAGCGCACACACACATACATACATCACACTCAGCACCGTCTTCCATACCGAACGCCTTCGTAAACTGGCCCGATAGCTACCGACCTCGGCGTCATTTCGTATCCGAGAATTGCGCGCGTACTCGGTATTTCGTTTTACTTGCGTTTTAGTTCGACTTTGTACCTAGCTATATTTGATCTTTCATGATATTACATCAATTTGTTTATTTTATATCGCGTCACGTCTTGGCGCATTTTAATAAAAACTTGTGTTTGTTTTAAAATACGCTTGTTGTCTTAGATTATTTTCGTGCACCGATCACCGGAAATACTCCTGCCAGAACCTTTATATGCGACCAGCATTCCGACGAGCTAAATCGCGCATAAAGTCAGGTCGTTACAAATATAATACAATAAATTAATGCAATGTTACAAATACCTCCATTCTAAACTTCATGTTACACTATTCACAAAAAAATGTTTAATTAATCACATACAATAGCAAAATATGCGGAAAAAAAACAATCAGTGTTATGATCCACAGAAAAACTTTCCGTGCAGATAGAAATACAACTGTGACAAAGTAATATTCCCTCGGCGCAAAATTGATTTTCAAATACACGCTAACTTCCCCTTCTCTAATACCCAGACTTTACCGAAAGCACCCGTGATTGTCATGCGCAATTTTTTACTATCACGATATCGACAAAGCGCATCAGTCGCTCTCGCGCACACGGGACGATAAGATGGCCAAACTTAACATACCCTGGTCGAATGTGAATAGTGAAAGGGATATAACCAACGCACTAGTATGGAATCGATGGATACTACGAATTCTCGGAATCTGGCCGTTAGTATATTCAAATACTACAGCCATCGAAAAGATATTATCGACGATATCATTCGCGTTATGCTGGTTCGGGATCAATTTTCTTTTAATTCCCATGGTCATATTTGTATTATCAGAACGAACGACTCTACACGACAAAATCAAAATGTTAGGCCCGCTAAGCTACGTATTAATCTCAATGCTTAAATACTTTTTCTTGGTGATTCATCATGAGGACATACGGCAATGTATTCGCGTGCTCAGTATCGATTGGCGTGCAGTCCAGCAGCAGGATTATCGAAAAATTATGATTAAAAACGTGACAAGAAGCCATGTGTTATGCAAGTTTTGTATAATGATCATGTATAGTGCAGGCTTGTGTTTTTATACTGTAATGCCGTTTCTGACACACACAATAATCAACGAGCAAAATAACACTGTTAAACCAATACCTTACCCAGGATTCGATATTATTTTCGACTTGAATTTTACGCCGACCTACGTATTTGTATTTTGCCTACAATGGTTAGCCGGTATGGTACTTCATAAAGTCACCACCGCAGTGTGCTGCTTGGCAGCTATGTTTGTAGCTCACACTTGCGGTCAAATCGAGATCGTGACGGCCCGCATAGAAAACTTTGTAAAAAACGCACAAAACGGTCGCATCAAGCAACATATGGCAATTATAGTCAAACATCATATGCAGTCATTGAGGTGAGTAATTGATGCACTTGCGGAAAAAATTGTTTATAGGCGAATTTTGGTGCGCTCTGGTATAGCAACCAAAAGCAACCGTGGTTGAGCATATCTTTGTCTTCTGATATCTGAAAACGAAGATAGCCTTAGTCGCGGTTACTTTTGGTTGCTATACCATAGGCACGATAAAATTCGCCTTATGTCAATAATATTCGATTATTTAAATTAAAAAACTATGTGTAATACAAATAAATAAAGAATTTACGGAAAGAAAGAAACAAAAAAAAAATGTAGAAAAATTTACTTCACAAATAGCAAATTTAATTAAAAATTAAATTTATATTTTGTTATGTGTACTTTATAATTCTCCGCAAAAAGTATGAAAAAGACGTTAATCTATTAAATGAAATATATAAAATGTACATTAAAAAGTTTTGCAGGTTTTCAGTCAGTATCGATAGTATCTTACGCGAAATATGTCTGGTTGAAATAGTGGGAGCAACGTTAACTATATGCCTACTGGAATATTATTGTATCACGGTAACGTTAAAAAATTCTATAACTGCATAATGTGCGTGGTAAGGTGTATAAAATTATAAATATAATTGCGATGTAACAGTTAAAAGAAATGATTCAGCTAACAATACGATATCAAATTTTGCCACTAAATAAACGGACATTTAACAAATTTTATTATACGAATTATATCCTATTTATTAAATAAATAAAATTTCAGGTTATAAATATTTTCAATTAAACAAAAAAATAAAATTAATGATTTAACAAATAATAGAATCTTATTTAATGATTTAATATTATCTTATTCTCTCAGGAATGGAATAACAACGACAGTATAGCAATTTTAACATATTTTTTTCTATTAATATCGTTTGTATTCAACGTTTTCATGCTTTGCTACATAGGCGAACAATTAACAAATCAGGTGTTTATATACTTACATTTTTAATAATGCAAAATAAATTATATTTAATATCAAAACATTTTTGAATATTCAATTATACCAGAAGGTTTGCGTGTTATCACCGTGTCTTTCTGCCAACGTTTCGTGAACGGTACGGTTCACGAAACGTTGGCATTAACAATGAAGAAAGACACGGTGATAACCCGCAAAAACCTTCTGGTATAATTGAAGAAAATACCCGTGAAAGCCTCAAAAGCATAATTTTTGAATATTGCAATATATATGTTATAAAAATATACATTGTAAAGTCTAATAAAATTTATTAATAATAACAAATTTATTAAAAATCAAAATTTTTGCGTAACATATACAGACAATATGTATATGTATGTATATACACATGTATATGTATATATATATATATATATATGGTATATATAAATTAAAGCATAATTAAATTAAATACTTAGTGCAGCAAAGTTGGATTTGCATCATATAAAATCGAGTGGTACCGTTTACCAGGAAAAGCTGCACTCGATCTTACGTTAATAATCAGCATATCACAACATCCCATAAAAATTACTGCAGGAAAAATAATTAATCTTTCGTTCGCACTTTTTGTTCGTTAATAATCAGCATATCACATCATCCAATAAAAATTACTGCAGGAAAAATAATTAATCTTTCGTTCTCAAGTTTTGGCTCTGTAAGTACAATATGTCATCACTAACGCTAAAATACACAATAAAAATAGTTCTTTACGCACATATTTCAAACATTAACAGGTACTGAAAACTTCGATTGCGTATCTAAACATGCTGCGAACTTTTGTTTGATACATGCGAGACGATTTTTTTAATGTATCTTCATATCAACGAATAAAATAAGTTTCAGGTAATTTTATGTCGGAAAAAAGGGGAAATTAAGTTAAATAAACATATTTCAAGATAATAATGCATACTTGTACGGTATAATCAATTACTTGCACATATATTAAATAAATATAATATATTAAATAAATAAATTTCGTCAACATCAAAATTATATAAAATTGTTTCACGCTTATCATTTAACAAAGTCGCATCAATTGCAATATGTCATTAAATGTGATCGAAATATTTGCGACTTTAGTCAATTGTTTACAAATATAATTATCGTTAATATATTTCATATTATACATATATTTCTAAATGCACCTCAAGTTAAAAAACAAAATTTAAAAAAATTTAATCTTAGTGTGATAACATCTTCGAATCTGTTTTTCCAATATACTTTTTATTTCATGTTAACAATGAATCTACTTCCTGTTCTATTTCTATATATTTTCAATTGTTTCAAAGAAATAAAAGCACGAAAGAGAACGTAACTTGAAATCGTATTTTTGCAACGAATAATCGTCAAACGGTGTTCAACATAAAAAAAATAAGAATGACTAACATAGTATATTTTTATCCGCTTGTACCATTTATTTCGTTTCTATCTCAAAAGGTAAGAAAATTTCAGGAAGAAAAAGGTCTTCGCACAGCCATATATCTTCAAATTTCGTTTAAGCACGAAAATCGTTTGTATCTCTGTCGTCATAACTGAAAGAAAATGTATATTGATTGTATTCAGTAGGGATTATGGCCAAAGTGCAATTATATTAATAAGGAGTCCAGTCATCAGCTGCGTCTATATAGCTGCTATAATAGACTGGCACCTCCGAGGCATACTTTATCCACTACAGTCGGTCTAGTAAGAGCGTAGCAAGGCTTACCTACAGTCGAGTAAAGATATACTCTGAATTTTTGTTTTCGCCGATAGATGTCACCATTATGTTGCATGCATTATAAGCAAAGTACTCGTTGTTGCTTGAATTGTGTTAGAATAAACGATTTTCAAAAAATGCTGCCTACGTATCTCGTTTCAAAGCAGGCTTTATCTCTTTACTGACAACCTGAATGCTGAGATAATGTTAAAAATATATCAAAAAGCCTTGATTCCGTCCGCCCAACGCTGGTTTATTAGTAAAGATAAAGATTGGTTACTCTAGGAGGATAATGACCCCAAACACTGAAGCCGGTTCTCCACGTCCTGGAAAGAGGGAAATGACATTGAGACACTCCACTGGCCTTCACAATCACCCGATGCGAATTCCATTGAAAATGTATGGTCACTCATCAAAAGGAAGCTTTGTGGAAGACCGACATCAAGTTCGAAGCGTCTAAAAAACGAAATTCGACGAATCTGGAGGTCTTTGCCACGTGAAGATGCAATTGCTTTAGCGGTCTATTATAGACGCAGCTGATGACTGGAATCCTTATTAATATAATTGCATTTTGGCCATAATCCTACTGCATACAATCAATATAAATTTAAGACTAATAAGCCATTCTTCTTTGAGAGAGGCCTGTCACGCTCTTACTAGACAGACAATGTAGATATATGCAAAACAATGTCTTTAAAAATCTGCATATTATTAAGATATTAAATCTTTAATATACTAAACCTTTCACAAGATACAAACCTAATGCAATATTAACCTTCAGATTTCACAAATAACTCCATTTTAAACTTCATGTTACACTATTCACAAAAAAAAACGTTTAATTAATCACATACAATAGTAAAATACGCGGAAATAAAACCGTCAGTATCAGGAGACGCGGTAGTGTCTCTGGCCATGTTTAAAAACTAAAAGACAATACAAGTCTCTTACCCTGAGCAACCAAAGTCCATTTTTCGGGGGTGCATAATTACTAAAATATAAAAAATTTTGAATCGAACGTTACATATTCTGAAAGGCGGCATCGCCACGAGTAATTTGAGCTAAAAAATTTAAAATCGGCAAGCCGTTCTGGACATACATCGGTCAAAAAGTGATGATTTTCATGAGAAATTAAGTAACGTCTTCTTCTTCTCTGTCCGCAGTCATATGCACCTCTCTCCTGTCTCACCTTTCACTCACACCTCCACCAACTGCGACTCACCGCACCCCTCCCCCTCCTCTCCCCCACCGCCCTTCTCTTTCGCCGTATTTCACTCTCTTTTGTTATATAATAATTTTAAATCATTATATATAGAGCGTCGTGCGGCATTTGAACCGCGCGCGGTGAGATGGGGACAGCGGAAGACGGAGGCGATTCGAAAATCGGCCGAAAATTACATACACTTTACGTATGTTCATTTTGAACTGGCACCTTTAATTAATAATATATCAATTACTTTTCGTGGTAATATATTATTATTACATAAAAAGGCTTAAAATTTAGAGTATCTTTTTTTGAACATGGCTTGACCTTTTCATTTATATGATATAATTTCTTTCGGTTCTATTATACAGAAAAACTTTCCGTGCAGATAGAAATGCAACTGCGACAAAGTAATACTCTCTCGACAAAATTGATTTTCAAATACACGCTAACTTCCCCTTCTCTATTACCCAGATGTTATCGAAAGCCGTAATTGTCATGCGCAATTTTTTGCTATCACTATCACGATATCG
The DNA here is from genome assembly GCF_001594065.2 of Cyphomyrmex costatus. NCBI lineage: Eukaryota > Metazoa > Arthropoda > Insecta > Hymenoptera > Formicidae > Cyphomyrmex > Cyphomyrmex costatus. The sequence continues at coordinate 227,334 of NW_017275304.1, read as the reverse complement.
ACAAAGCGAACCAGTCGCTATCGCGCTCACAAGACGATAGGATGGCCAAACTTAACATCTCCTGGTCAAATGTGAATTGTGAGAAGGATATAATCAATGCGTTAGTGTGGAATCGATGGATACTGCGAGTTCTCGGAATCTGGCCATTAGTATACTCAAAGACTACAATGATAGAAAAAATATTAGCAAAGATATCGTTTGCGTTATGTTGGTTCGCGCTCAGTTTTCTTCTAATTCCCTTGGTCATATCTGTGCTGTCAGAACGAACGACTCAAAACGACAGAATGAAAATATTAGGCCAAATAAGCTACGTGTTAGTCTCGACGTTAAAATATTTCTTCTTAGTGATACATCATAAGGGCATACGGCAATGCATTCGCATGCTAAGTATCGATTGGCGTACAGTCCAGCAGCAGGATTATCGAAAAATTATGATTAAAAACGCGACAAAAAGCAATGTGTATTGCAAGTTTTGTATAATATTAATGTATATCGGAGGCTTCTGTTTTAGTACCATACTGCCGTTTCTCACGCACAGCACAATCGACGAACAGAATATTACTGTTAAACCAATACCTTGCCCCGGATTCGATATTATTTTCGACTTGCATTTTACGCCGACCTATGTATTTGTATTTTGCGGACAATGGTTAGCCAGTATGGTACTTAACGAAATCACCATGGCAGTATGCTGCTTGGCAGCTATGTTTGTAGCTCACGCATGCGGTCAAATCGAGATCGTGATGGCTCGCGTAAAAAACTTTGTAAAAAATGCACAAAACAATCATATCAAGCAACACATGGCAATTATAGTGAAACACCACATGCAGTCATTGAGGTGAGTACTTGATGCACATCATTGCGGAAAAAAATTGTTTGTGTCAATATAATATTCGATTATTTGAATTAAAAACTATGCGTAATATAAATGAATAAAGAAGGAGAAACAAAAAATTTGAAAATTTTATAAACATTAAAACGTTTACTTCACAAATTAAATTTAATTAATAATTAAACTTAAATTTTGTTATATGTACTTCATAATTCTCCGCGCAAAAAGTAGGAAAAAGATATTAATCTATTAAATGAAATATATAAAATGTACATTAAAAAGTTTTGCAGGTTTTCAGTCAGTATCGATAGTATCTTACGCGAAATATGTCTGGTTGAAATAGTGGGAACAACGTTAACTATATGTCTACTGGAATATTATTGTATCACGGTAACGTTTAAAAAATTCTATAACTGCATCATGTGCGTGGTAAGGTGTAAAATTATAAAATTTTAAAAATAACTGCGATGTAACAGTTAAAAAAGTGATTCAGCTAACATTACGATATCTAATTTTGCTACTAAATAAACGGACATTTGACATATTTTATATGATACGAATTATATGCTATTTTTAAATAAATAAAATTTTAGGGTGTAAATATATGTTTTCAATTTCACAAAAAAATAAAATTAATGATTTAATATTATCTTATTCTCTCAGGAATGGAATAACAACGACAGTATAGCAATTTTAACATATTTTTTTCTATTAATATCGATTGTCTTCAACGTTTTCATGCTTTGCTACATTAGCGAAGAATTAACAAATCAGGTGTTTATATTTACATATTTAATAATATAAAATAAATTATATTAAATGTCACATAACATTTGAATGTTGCAATACTTATATACGTCATAAAAATATACAATATATGTATGTCTAACAAAATTAATTAATAATAACAAATTTATTAAGAATAACAATTTTTGCATAACATATATATACAACATATGAATATGTATGTATATACACATATATATGTATATGTATAAATTAAAGCATAATTAAATTAAATACTTAGTGCATAAAAGTTGGATTTGCATCATATAAAATCGAGTGGTATCGTTTACCAGAAAAAGCTGCACTCGATCTTACGTTAATAATCAGCATATCACAACATCCCATAAAAATTACTGCAGGAAAAATAATTAATCTTTCGTTCGAACTTTTTGGCTCCGTAAGTACAATTTCTCATCACTTTAGCAGTGAAATACATAATAATAATAATTTTTTACGCACATACTTCATACATTAACAGGTACTGAAAACTTCGCTTGTGTATCTAAACTTACTCCGAACTTTTGTTTGATACATGCGAAAGGAATTTTTAATGTATTTTCGTATCAACAAATAAAATAATATTTAGTCAATTTTATGTTGAAAACAAAGGAAAATTAAGTTAAATGAATAAGTTTCAAGATAATGATGCATACTTGTACGGTATAACCAATTATTTGCACATATGAATACAATAAATAAATAAATTTTGTCCAAATCAAAATTTTATAAAATTGTTTCACGCTTTTGATTTAACAAAGTTGTATCAATTGCAATATGTCATTGATTGCAATCCAAATATTTGCGACTTCAATTAATTGTGATGTTTACAAATATAATTTTCATTAATATATTTCATATTATACATATATTTCTAAATGCACCTGAAGATAGAAAACAAAATTTAAAAAAATTTAATCTTAAAGTGATTTTATATTAACATGAATCTACTTCCTGTTCTATTTCAATATATTTTCAATCTTCTGAAAAAAATTAAAGTACGAAAGAGAACGTAACTTGAAATAGTATTCCTGCAACGAATAATCGATGTCAGACGGTGTTCAACATAAAAAAAATAACAATGATTAATATATAATAATATATTTTTATCCGTTTGTACCATTTATTTCGTTTGTATCTCAAAAGGTAAAAAAATTTCAGGAAGAAAAAAGTCTACGCACAACCATATATCTCCAAATTTCGTTTACGCAAGAAAATCGTTTGTATCTTTGTCATTATAACTCAAAGAAGATGTAGAGATACATGGTGTTTCAATTTTGGCATAATCAAATCGCAAACACACACACACACACACACACATTCATCTTCTCTCCTCAATATTTCATCCTCAATATTATCAGATTCGACATCATTACGTTGGCACACTTCTTAGCCATGCTCATCGCTCATGTAGCCCGGTCAATATTGTGATAGCATTCATAGAAAACATTTTCGAGAGAAAATGCAATCAAACAAATTAGAGAAATGCTTGGCGATTATCGTGCATCACGTAAAAACATTAAGGTAAGTATCCCGTCTGGCTATCTGCATTTTACTATGTGTAAAATTAACTTCACGTTACAGTAATGTCTGCATCAGAAATTCTACAAACTCATTTACTAAAAATTTATTAAATAAAAAAGTTAGTATTATTTAAAATGTTATCATGTGTTAAAAGAATTATGCTTTCGTCTAAGCTTTCGTGGTAAGAAATATTTGACAAATGCTTGTTCATAACGATGTAGATTTTCAGCTAGTATCAAATATACATATAATATTTTGCGCGAGTTATGTTTCGAAATAGTGAAAATAACGTTAATAAAGTGGTAAGTAAAATATTCCATGATAATGGTGAAATATTTAAAATAAGATCGAAAGTTCCCTCTCGAAACTGTTAAAACCATTTTTTACACGTACTGTACGATACAGCATTCTCGCCCAAAGCCAAACAAATTATTTCTTTTGCTTCAGCCACGTATTTGTTAAGTTTAAGAAACGCGAAAAGAAGGCAGTGCCTCAAATGTTGCTTTTCAAACGACATCGTGTTTATGTTCACAGGAGGATCAAGTATTATACCTTATTTTAAAGCTAAAAGATGGATCTTCAAAATGACTACAGAGAGGGGGGAGTTCAATTTAAATGGGTTCTGAGGTTGCTGAAGGTAAGAGCCAAGAATTAATTTGTACACCTAATATAAATATTATATTTGCATACTTCTTATAGATATATACAAAATAATACTTTTAAAAATCTGCATATTATTAAGATATAAAATACTAAACTTTTCACAAGATATAATATACTATATAAGTTTTTCTGATTTTATAAATAACTTATAAAAAAACCATTTTAAATTTATGTTACACTATTCATTAAAAACAAAGTTTCATTAAGCACATACAACAGTAAAATACGCAGAAATAACAATGGGTTCTGTTATACAAAAAAACTTTCCGTGCTGGTAAAAATACAACTGTGACAAAGTACTATTCCCTTAATAAAATTGATTTTCAAATACACGCTAACTTCGGGCTATGGCAGAGAACGAGACGTAACATGCGTAGTCGTAACGTAAGGCAGAGAAAAACGTAAATGTCGTAGTAATGAACTAGTGACTGGTAGTCACTACTACGACAGCTACGTTTTTCTCTGCCTTACCTTACGTTACGATTACGCATGTTACGTCTCGTTCTCTGCCCTTACCTTACGTTACGACTACGCATGTTACGTCTCCTTACATAGCCCTTCCCCTATTACCCAGACCATATCGAAAGCACCCGTGATTGACATGCGCAACTTTTTACCATCACGCTATCCACAAAGCGTAGATATTTGACATATTTTATACATATGTATTATTTCCTATTTATTTAAAGAAATTTCAAGATGTATATTCACACACGTTTTTAAATTATAATAAAAAAATAAAATTAGTATTATATCATCCTTACAGGAATGGAATAACAACGACAGTATAGCAATTTTAACATACTTTTTTTTATTAATATCGTTTGTCTTCAATGTTTTTACGCTTTGCTACATTGGTGAACAATTAACAAATCAGGTGTTTAAATTTAAATTTTTAATAATTTTTTAATAATGAAATAAATTTTATAAAATTTAAAACATTTGGATGTTGCTACGTATAAACATTTATATGACGAATTATACATAAATAATGCAAATATGTAAAAATTAAAAATAAATTTAGTGCAGTAAAATTGGGTATACTTCGTATGAAATCGAGTGGTACCATTTACCAGGAAAGATTGCACTTGATCTCACGTTAATAATCAGCATATCACATCATCCGATAAAAGTTACTGCAGGAAAAATAATCAGTCTTTCGTTCTCAAGTTTTGGCTCTGTAAGTACAATGTATTATCACTTCGAAGGTGAAAAAGGACAATAGTAAAAATTTTTTTAAGCATATTTTATACATTAACAGGTACTGAAAACTTCGATTACATATTTAAATATGCTCCGAACATTCGTTTGATACATACAAGAGAATTTTTAAATGTTGTTTTATATCAAGAAATAAAATAATATTAAGTAATTCGTATGTTGAAAAAATATTTATAATTAAGTTAAATGAATATATTTTACGATAATAATCTATACGCATTTGATACAATCAATTAAATGCACATATCAATATATTAAATAAACAAACTTAGTCTAGATTCTAATTTTATAATAATGTTTTACACTTATTATTTAGCAAACCATCATCAATTGCAATATCATTGAATGTTATCGAAGTATTTGCAATCTTCCATCAATTCAGATGATGTTTGCAAACATAATTTTTCATGTATCATATTTATAAATGTAACTCGAGTTGAAATAAAATAGTAAAAAAATTAGCTGACTGAAGTTTGGAACGTTCTTGGAACGAATTTTTCAAAACGATTTCTCCCATTTCTTCTTTGGCACAGATGTTCCTCTGCATGTCAGAAAACAAATAGAAAACACCCCGATCGAATACACGCGTCGAAAGCCACCCTTATGGGCAAAAAACCACCCTCGAAACAACTAAAAAATTTCTAAAAGATTGTAGAATAATTAATGAATTAAACGAACTTACAGTGAAGTTCGATTGTAATTATGCTGTCTCGTCCGGATGGATAATTGTAGTAGCGTTCCGCTGCGTAATCCTCAACAGGTTTTGAAAGCTGGAGAAAAGAAAACCAAATAAGGCGCTGCGGTGGCGCCTAGATAAGCGGTGGCCTGCACTCGGGTGCAACCGTCCACGCCATCTGAGTTCATTAGTTCAAAGCCTACGAATCTGGAAAAGGCATGTGGGTGGGAGGGAGTCTCCATCCGGACGAGACAGCATAATTACAATCGAACTTCACTGTAAGTTCGTTTAATTCATTAATTATGCTATGTCTCGTCCGGATGGATAATTGTAGATGTTTAAAGTACAGATTCGTAAGGAGAGCTATAAAAATAATAAGTATTATTAATTTGTTATACAACTACATTTCTCACTCTTATGGATGTTTCGTATGAAGCAATAAGTATATATATATATATCTCTCACGAAAAAATTGTGCACTTCTTGCACTTTATTATGAATGTACAGATCGAAAAAATGGTACTCACAGAGTAATGATTTGTCCAGGATCGCATCCTGAAAAGAGGAGTCACTAAGAATAGGACGATTATAAAAACAAGCAAATGTCTCTGAGGATTTGCTCCGTCCAGCCGTACGTCTAATTTCTTCCAAACTAATATCCTTGTTTGCTGTAAGGTACGTTGACGCATGGCGAGTAGAATGCGCTGAAAAGATATTTGTATCTACCCCTGCCGTTTGAATCTTAGTTTTGACCCACCACCCCAGCGTCTGGGCGGAAACTGCCTTGTATGGAACTCGAAAAGAGATAAAAAAGTGAATCGCAGCCTGTCTGGCGAAGATCGGCAGTATTAGAAAGATAAAATTTGAGTTCTGGCTTATCCGCAAAGGGCTTGAAGGAGAACAAGGGCTGACAATTACCCTTTCCAGAGGTTTTAAGACGGGCGGGGATTTTTAGAATCAAAGAATCTGAGAAGGTGATATTAGAAAGCTGTATAGCTGCAAGCGTCTGTATTCTTTGTGCAGTGATAAGAGCAAGGAGCGTCCCAATTTCCTCGAGATTACTTCCAACGAGAACTCTACATGTGGGTATAGGAAAGTCAAAAGAACCGTCACCGTCGACAGGTCCCAGATATATTCGTATCTGTGGCGCTGTGGCCTTAAGGTAGCCACTTCCTTAAAGAATCTTCTGACCAAGGAGTGAGTGCCTATTTCGTTCCGAGAAATAAGGGTTATTGCTGAGCGGTACTTTTTCCAAGTGGCCTAGGAACCTATATCTGCCAGGGAAGAAGACAAAGATCCGAGAAATAAGGGGACTGACGGAGTGAAGCAGCTGACATCCCTTTTCTTGCAAAAACAATCACCAATGCCTCATGGGCTTAGAATGTTGAGCTAAAGTCGTTCTCGAGATAGATGCGAGCATTGCGGTTAGAGCCGGTGGCGGTATTTCCCTGAGTAAAAAAGAAGGCCTGCCGAATAAATTCGCGGCCACCAGGGAAATCCTGATCCAAGCCAAGTGATAATCCCTGAAAAGAGACGACTCTGTTTAAAAACTTCTATAGAAAACCATTAAGAAAATTCAATAGTTTTTAATAAGCATTTTAAATCGGTAGATCCCAATCCGTGATAGTCTTCTATTATTATTATACTCATAGATCTTATTGATAACTGTAAAGCTTCTATAGTCGCTCTTGTGTGCTACTATAGAAACTATTAAAAACTATAAATTCCTATAGTTTTTTCTTTTTTTTTTTTTTTTTTTAAATCCTAAGCAGGGGACAACATATTACAAACTGGCTCAACTTGCATCAGATGTTGGACAATAAGCTGAATGACTAGGGGAACTATGGCTGAGCTGGCCACCAGGGCACCACCACAACACCTTCCACCCCGTCAGTAATGATCTCGCGCATTACTCCTAGAATCAGGATGAATGGTGGTAATGCGTAAAAAGAAATATAAATATATATATAAATATATATACTCCAATTAAGGGAGAAAGCGTCGATTGCAACCGCGAACAGGTCCGGATGCCGAGAGACAAAGTGAGAGCACTTCGTATTAATTGAAGTAGAAACGATGTCAAAAACGACCCAAAAAACAGAAAAAATTCTGTCAAGTTACGTTTGTAATAGATACCATTCTTTCCTTTCCACAGTAACGCGAAATTCCGCGTCTGCCTCAAAGTTCTGTGCCGAGGGACCATACGAGGCGTAGATGAATAAATTTTTTTTTTTTTTTTACGACCACGAAATTTTTCGGGCTAATCCGGAAAGCAATGGAAAACTGACTGGGCCCATACGATTATTAAGGGCTATTGCCCTGGAATTCTCGAGTCTTAATAAAACATCGGAATTTCTTAAGTGAGATGCAAAGCATCCAAGCGCATGGATATCACAACATCCCATAAAAATTACTGCAGGAAAAATAATTAATCTTTCGTTCGAACTTTTTGGCTCCGTAAGTACAATTTCTCATCACTTTAGCAGTGAAATACATAATAATAATAATTTTTTACGCACATACTTCATACATTAACAGGTACTGAAAACTTCGCTTGTGTATCTAAACTTACTCCGAACTTTTGTTTGATACATGCGAAAGGAATTTTTAATGTATTTTCGTATCAACAAATAAAATAATATTTAGTCAATTTTATGTTGAAAACAAAGGAAAATTAAGTTAAATGAATAAGTTTCAAGATAATGATGCATACTTGTACGGTATAACCAATTATTTGCACATATGAATACAATAGTTCCAGAAAATTAATGTGGAAGGCCTTGTCCTCTGTTGACCAAAAAACCGTGTGTACGCCTTCCGCCACACACTGCACCCATCCTGTAAGAGAAAAGTCTGAATAAATTTCAATGGCGAAAAGACTTGACTGTATATAATTGCACTGCAACTATTGTAAAAATGTGTTTCCACCATAGGTCTTCTCTGAGCGAAGCCTAAAGAGGTATTTAAACCTCAAAAATGTTGTCTGACACCAGGAGGGCTAAGAATTTCTCTCTTTCCAATAACTTTATAAATCAAAATTTTATAAAATTGTTTCACGCTTTTGATTTAACAAAGTTGTATCAATTGCAATATGTCATTGATTGCAATCCAAATATTTGCGACTTCAATTAATTGTGATGTTTACAAATATAATTTTCATTGATATTTCATATTATACATATATTTCTAAATGCACCTTAAGTTAAAAAACAACATTTAAAAACATTTAATTTTAGTGTGATAACATCTTCAAACCTGTTTTTCCAATGTACTTTTTATTTCATGTTAACAATGTATATTAAATAGATTATTTAATCCAAAAAATATTTATGAGAAATAAAGTCGATTTCAGAATTCACAAGAAATAAAACTTATACATATATAATATATTAAAGATATTTTACCTGCATGTGTGATCAAAAGATAAGACCAGATAATATAAAAAGATTTATGTATACATATACATATACTTCCTATATATACATACATACATATACATTTACACACATACAAAACAATACGTCGTAAATTTTTCTGTTTAATTACGATATAACACACAATATTCAACTTTATTAATTCCATAAATAACTTCACTTTAAATCGTATTATACTATTCACTTAAAAGATCTACGTAATTAATCATACACAACGGTAAATTATACGCGGAAATAACACAATCAGTTTTATAAGCTACAGAAAAACTTCCTACACAAGTAGAAATACAACTGTCGCAAAGTAATATTCCCTCGATATAAAATTGATTTTCAAGAACACGCTAACCTCCCCTTTCCTTTTTTACCTATACTTTGTCGAAAGCATTCGTGATTGTCATGCGCAATTTTTTACTAACACGCTATCGACAAAGCGCATCAGTCGCTCTCGCGCCCTCGAGAGTATAGTATGGCCAAACTTAACATCTCCTGGTCGAATGTGAATAGTGAGAGGGATATAATCAACGCATTAGTATGGAATCGATGGATATTACGAGTTCTCGGTATCTGGCCGTTGGTATATTCAAATACTACAACGATCGAGAAGATATTAGCAACAATATCATTCGCATTATGCTGGTCCGCGCTTAGTTTTCTTCTAATTCCCATGGGCATTTCTACGCTGTCAGAACAAACAACTGTAAACGAAAAAATCAAAATGCTAGGTCCACTAAGCTACGTGTTAATCTCGACATTGAAATATTTTTTCCTGGTGATACATCACAAGAGCATACGACAATGCATTCGGGTGATAAGTACTGATTGGCATGCAGTCCAGCAGCAGGAATATCGAAAAATTATGATTAAATACATGACAAAGAGCCATGTGTTATCCAAGATTTGTATAATGTTCATGTATTGCGGAGGCTTCTGTTTTCAAACCGTAATGCCGTTTCTGACACACACCACAATCGACGAACAGAATATCACTGTTAAACCAATAATTTGCCCCGGATTCGATATTATTTTCGACTTGCATTTTACGCCGACCTATGTATTTGTATTTTGCGCACAATGGTTATCTGGTATTGTACTGTTCAACGTCACTACAGCAGTGTGTTGCTTGGCAGCCATGTTCGTCGCTCACGCTTGCGGTCAAATCGAGATCGTAATGGCCCGCGTAGGAAATTTTGTAAAAAATGCACAAAGTAATCATAAACACATAAAGCAACAGATGGCAATTATAGTGAAACACCATATGCAGTCATTGAGGTGAGTGCTTGGTGCACTTCATTGCGGAAAAAAAATGTTTGTGTCAATTATATCCGATTATCTAAATTTAAAATTATATAAATTGCAAAATGAATAAAGAATATTTATGGAAATAGGAAAAACAATAAATCTTTAACTTTTATAACTGTAGAAATGTTTACCTATTTCATAAATAACAGTTCAACTCAATGAATAATCAAACTTAAATTTAATTAACAGTACTGAATAATTTTTCACAAAAATAGAAAAACGAAAATTAATTTATTAAATGAAATGCATAGAAACTACATTAAAAAGTTTTACAGATTTTCAATCAATATCGATAATATTTTACGCGAAATATGTCTGGTTGAAATAGTGGGAACAACGTTAACTATATGCCTGCTGGAATATTATTGCATCATGGTAATGTGTAAAAAATTCTATTACAGCATCAAGTGTGTGGTAAGGTGTATAAAATTTTAAAAATAACAACGATGTGAAAATATGTGATTATCAACTAACACATTGATCAAATTTTTGCTATTAACTATATAGATATTTGACATATTTTATACATATGTATTATTTCCTATTTATTTAAAGAAATTTCAAGATGTATATTCACACACGTTTTTAAATTATAATAAAAAAATAAAATTAGTATTATATCATCCTTACAGGAATGGAATAACAACGACAGTATAGCAATTTTAACATACTTTTTTTTATTAATATCGTTTGTCTTCAATGTTTTTACGCTTTGCTACATTGGTGAACAATTAACAAATCAGGTGTTTAAATTTAAATTTTTAATAATTTTTTAATAATGAAATAAATTTTATAAAATTTAAAACATTTGGATGTTGCTACGTATAAACATTTATATGACGAATTATACATAAATAATGCAAATATGTAAAAATTAAAAATAAATTTAGTGCAGTAAAATTGGGTATACTTCGTATGAAATCGAGTGGTACCATTTACCAGGAAAGATTGCACTTGATCTCACGTTAATAATCAGCATATCACATCATCCGATAAAAGTTACTGCAGGAAAAATAATCAGTCTTTCGTTCTCAAGTTTTGGCTCTGTAAGTACAATGTATTATCACTTCGAAGGTGAAAAAGGACAATAGTAAAAATTTTTTTAAGCATATTTTATACATTAACAGGTACTGAAAACTTCGATTACATATTTAAATATGCTCCGAACATTCGTTTGATACATACAAAAGAATTTTTAAATGTTGTTTTATATCAAGAAATAAAATAATATTAAGTAATTCGTATGTTAAAAAAATATTTATAATTAAGTTAAATGAATATATTTTACGATAATAATCTATACGCATTTGATACAATCAATTAAATGCACATATCAATATATTAAATAAACAAACTTAGTCTAGATTCTAATTTTATAATAATGTTTTACACTTATTATTTAGCAAACCATCATCAATTGCAATATCATTGAATGTTATCGAAGTATTTGCAATCTTCCATCAATTCAGATGATGTTTGCAAACATAATTTTTCATGTATCATATTTATAAATGTAACTCGAGTTGAAATAAAATAGTAAAAAAATTAGCTGACTGAAGTTTGGAACGTTCTTGGAACGAATTTTTCAAAACGATTTCTCCCATTTCTTCTTTGGCACAGATGTTCCTCTGCATGTCAGAAAACAAATAGAAAACACCCCGATCGAATACACGCGTCGAAAGCCACCCTTATGGGCAAAAAACCACCCTCGAAACAACTAAAAAATTTCTAAAAGATTGTAGAATAATTAATGAATTAAACGAACTTACAGTGAAGTTCGATTGTAATTATGCTGTCTCGTCCGGATGGATAATTGTAGTAGCGTTCCGCTGCGTAATCCTCAACAGGTTTTGAAAGCTGGAGAAAAGAAAACCAAATAAGGCGCTGCGGTGGCGCCTAGATAAGCGGTGGCCTGCACTCGGGTGCAACCGTCCACGCCATCTGAGTTCATTAGTTCAAAGCCTACGAATCTGGAAAAGGCATGTGGGTGGGAGGGAGTCTCCATCCGGACGAGACAGCATAATTACAATCGAACTTCACTGTAAGTTCGTTTAATTCATTAATTATGCTATGTCTCGTCCGGATGGATAATTGTAGATGTTTAAAGTACAGATTCGTAAGGAGAGCTATAAAAATAATAAGTATTATTAATTTGTTATACAACTACATTTCTCACTCTTATGGATGTTTCGTATGAAGCAATAAGTATATATATATATATCTCTCACGAAAAAATTGTGCACTTCTTGCACTTTATTATGAATGTACAGATCGAAAAAATGGTACTCACAGAGTAATGATTTGTCCAGGATCGCATCCTGAAAAGAGGAGTCACTAAGAATAGGACGATTATAAAAACAAGCAAATGTCTCTGAGGATTTGCTCCGTCCAGCCGTACGTCTAATTTCTTCCAAACTAATATCCTTGTTTGCTGTAAGGTACGTTGACGCATGGCGAGTAGAATGCGCTGAAAAGATATTTGTATCTACCCCTGCCGTTTGAATCTTAGTTTTGACCCACCACCCCAGCGTCTGGGCGGAAACTGCCTTGTATGGAACTCGAAAAGAGATAAAAAAGTGAATCGCAGCCTGTCTGGCGAAGATCGGCAGTATTAGAAAGATAAAATTTGAGTTCTGGCTTATCCGCAAAGGGCTTGAAGGAGAACAAGGGCTGACAATTACCCTTTCCAGAGGTTTTAAGACGGGCGGGGATTTTTAGAATCAAAGAATCTGAGAAGGTGATATTAGAAAGCTGTATAGCTGCAAGCGTCTGTATTCTTTGTGCAGTGATAAGAGCAAGGAGCGTCCCAATTTCCTCGAGATTACTTCCAACGAGAACTCTACATGTGGGTATAGGAAAGTCAAAAGAACCGTCACCGTCGACAGGTCCCAGATATATTCGTATCTGTGGCGCTGTGGCCTTAAGGTAGCCACTTCCTTAAAGAATCTTCTGACCAAGGAGTGAGTGCCTATTTCGTTCCGAGAAATAAGGGTTATTGCTGAGCGGTACTTTTTCCAAGTGGCCTAGGAACCTATATCTGCCAGGGAAGAAGACAAAGATCCGAGAAATAAGGGGACTGACGGAGTGAAGCAGCTGACATCCCTTTTCTTGCAAAAACAATCACCAATGCCTCATGGGCTTAGAATGTTGAGCTAAAGTCGTTCTCGAGATAGATGCGAGCATTGCGGTTAGAGCCGGTGGCGGTATTTCCCTGAGTAAAAAAGAAGGCCTGCCGAATAAATTCGCGGCCACCAGGGAAATCCTGATCCAAGCCAAGTGATAATCCCTGAAAAGAGACGACTCTGTTTAAAAACTTCTATAGAAAACCATTAAGAAAATTCAATAGTTTTTAATAAGCATTTTAAATCGGTAGATCCCAATCCGTGATAGTCTTCTATTATTATTATACTCATAGATCTTATTGATAACTGTAAAGCTTCTATAGTCGCTCTTGTGTGCTACTATAGAAACTATTAAAAACTATAAATTCCTATAGTTTTTTCTTTTTTTTTTTTTTTTTTTAAATCCTAAGCAGGGGACAACATATTAAAAACTGGCTCAACTTGTATCAGATGTTGGACAATAAGCTGAATGAATAGGGGAACTATGGCTGAGCTGGCCACCAGGGCACCACTACAACACCTTCCACCCCGTCAGTGATGATCTCGCGCATTACCCCTAGAATCAGGATGAATGGTGGTAATGCGTAAAAAGAAATATAAATATATATACTCCAATTAAGGGAGAAAGCATCGATTGCAACCGCGAACAGGTCCGGATGCCGAGAGACAAAGTGAGAGCACTTCGTATTAATCGAAGTAGAAACGATGTCAAAACGACCCAAAAAACAGAAAAAATTCTGTCAAGATACGTTTGTAATAGATACCATTCTTTCCTTTCCACAGTAACGCGAAATTCCGCGTCTGCCTCAAAGTTCTGTGCCGAGGGACCATACGAGGCGTAGATGAATAAATTTTTTTTTTTTTTTTTTGACCACGAAATTTTTCGGGCTAATCCGGAAAGCAATGGAAAACTGACTGGGCCCATACGATTATTAAGGGCTATTGCCGTGGAATTCTCGAGTCTTAATAAAACATCGGAATTTCTTAGGTGAGATGCAAAGCATCTAAGCGCATGGAAAGCAGCCAGGAGTTCCAGATAATTAATGTGGAAGGCCTTGTCCTCTGTTGACCAAAAACCCGTGTGTACGCCTTTCGCCACACACTGCACTGGGATCCTGTAAGAGAAAAGTCTGAATAAATTTCAATGGCGAAAAGACTTGACCGTATATAATTGCACTGCAACTATTGTAAAAATGTGTTTCCACCATAGGTCTTCTCTGAGCGAAGCCTAAAGAGGTATTTGAGCCTCAAAAATGTTGTCTGACACCAGGAGGGCTAAGAATTTCTCTCTTTCCAATAACTTTGTATATAAATATTGGCGTCAATACGCTCTTACGCATGTTGATAATGAAGCCACAGGGACGAAAGTAAATATGAGCAGGCCGTCTCGCTGTCCGATATGGCTCGCCGAATCGCGAACTTGACAGGAAGAGCGAGCTCTGCCTGGTGCTCGATGGCCATAATATCACTTGCGTTAATATCGGCCATGCTTGTAAAGATATTTCTTAAATATAGCTTATACATGCCTGCAATGAGCCGAAAATCGACTAGATATACCACTGAAAAGAAACCTTGTCCCGGGACTCGAACCCGTGGACCTTGTAGTGGTTCGTATCACAAAGCCACCCTCTTGCCGCGGAGTCACACAACTCTACACAGGACCGGTTTCATAATCTTGGTAAATACATAAAGTACTGAGGCCAGTCCGAAGGAGAGGGCTCTGAAAAGGTAGAGTTGACCCTGAAAAACTAAGAACGCAAACATTTTCTGTTATCCTCATGAATAACCACAAGAAAGTATGCGTTTTCTAATTTCACCGAGACTAGATAATCGCCTGGGGAGATAAAATGGACGATAGTTTTCCAATCCTTGAGTTTAAAATGCGTAGCAATTATAAGCCTGTTAAAGCGCTTTAAATTGAGAATAAATTGAGAATAAATCTCCATCCGCCGAAGATTTTTGAAAACAAAAAATGAGGGTAAAAAACTGGCTCTCGCAGTCTAATACACCCTCAATCGCTCCCTTTAACAAGGAGTCTAGAGATCCCTTGCGCGCAAATCTGTTGTTCTAGATTTGACAGGTGACACAGGAGGTCCTCGCGTTGGGACGGCGGATGTTGGGTGAGAGGTAACCTATAACCAGCAATGGTCTCCAAAATGACCCTATCCGACGTAATCTGCTTCCAACTAGGTAGAAAAAACGGCCAGTCTGCCCCCAGTAATTGCTGCTTGATTTACCGTTTCAAATGTACAAGCCGAGATGGCTGCTTGATTGGCTGTTGGATCTTACTTGTAATTATTATTGACGGTTTGATAATTTCCCTGGAAGATTTTTCTATGGAAATTATCTTCTTCGTCTGTTTTCCAAAAGATGTATCCGAACAGCAGCTCGTCTACTGGAATAAAATCCGCTGTGTTTTTTGCATTTTAGGTTAAGGGCGGGTGTAATCTGCGCTCTTCTAGTTATAGAGAGGCGATAAACAAGATCGGCCAGAATCCTCGCCCCTTCCTTTACTTTAGCTACCGCTATACGAGCTTCAGGACACAGGGAGTTCTGAATTTCCGATCTAAGAAAAAACAGAATTAGCCTCGCTTAATGCGCAAAGGGCTAGGCCTGCTTGATCCTGGTTCTTGCCCGCATAATCATTCCTTATACAATCAAATTGTTTTTAAGGGCCACCCTGCACTCATGATTTAAAGTGGGGGCCTTTAGGAATGCTAATGCTTCTGGAAGAGTGAATTTCTTATGTAAGTACATTGCAAAGAGCTCTCGTTTATAGTTACCCGTTTAAGATGATCCGATGATGTGTCGTCCACTTCGCCTACATTCTCATCTACCTCTAAAGAGAGGAGAAACGTTCTAGCATGTGAAGGAGAAAAAAGGTTGTGCCGTCATGCCGCCTGTATTTCGCAAATACAGATCAAGCAATATCATACACACCTGACAACTTTGGGTCCGTTAGCCCCTCTTGTCGCGCAAGGGATGCTAAAAAAGCCTCTGAGTCGGACCTCGTGACCGGTTCCGACTCATTACGTGACCCAAAAATCTCCTGAGAGCTCAGAATAATGCTAGACGAGGCCTGAGAAGGTCCGCTAGGCGACCTAACCTCCCTTCGGGACAATATGTTAATCAGGCGGGACGTTTTATTCTCGAAATCCGACAAACGGTCTCCAGAAAGTGATCTTCTCCTCCTTCTCGATTTATGGGAAGACTTGCCAATATACACAAACCTGTGAAAATAACTTAAAATCGAAGACGAAAAAATCGGTGTGTTGAGGATTCACACAACAGGAAAACAATGAACTCAGATGGCGTGGACGGTTGCACCCGAGTGCAGGCCACCGCTTATCTAGGCGCCACCGCAGCGCCTTATTTGGTTTTCTTTTCTCCAGCTTTCAAAACCTGTTGAGGATTACGCAGCGGAACGCTACTACAATTATCCATCCGGACGAGACATAGCATAATTTCTCCCATTTCTCCTTTTGCACAGAGGTCCCTCTGCATGCCAGAAAACAAATAGAAAACACCGCGATCGAATACATGTGTCGGAAGACACCCTTATGGGCGAAAAACGACCCTCGAAATAACTTAATAATTTCTAAAAAATCGTAGAATGATTTCTCCCATTTCTCCTTTGGCACAGATGTTCCTCTGCATGCCACAAAACAAATAGAAAACACCCCGATCGAATACACGCGTCGGAAGCCACCCTTATGGGCGAAAAACCACCCTCGAAACAACTAAAAAATTTCTAAAAGATCGTAGAATAACTTATCATAAATAATGCAAATATGTAAAAATTAAAAATAAATTTAGTGCAGTAAAATTGGGTATACTTCGTATGAAATCGAGTGGTACCATTTACCAGGAAAGATTGCACTTGATCTCACGTTAATAATCAGCATATCACATCATCCGATAAAAGTTACTGCAGGAAAAATAATCAGTCTTTCGTTCTCAAGTTTTGGCTCTGTAAGTACAATGTATTATCACTTCGAAGGTGAAAAAGGACAATAGTAAAAATTTTTTTAAGCATATTTTATACATTAACAGGTACTGAAAACTTCGATTACATATTTAAATATGCTCCGAACATTCGTTTGATACATACAAAAGAATTTTTAAATGTTGTTTTATATCAAGAAATAAAATAATATTAAGTAATTCGTATGTTAAAAAAATATTTATAATTAAGTTAAATGAATATATTTTACGATAATAATCTATACGCATTTGATACAATCAATTAAATGCACATATCAATATATTAAATAAACAAACTTAGTCTAGATTCTAATTTTATAATAATGTTTTACACTTATTATTTAGCAAACCATCATCAATTGCAATATCATTGAATGTTATCGAAGTATTTGCAATCTTCCATCAATTCAGATGATGTTTGCAAACATAATTTTTCATGTATCATATTTATAAATGTAACTCGAGTTGAAATAAAATAGTAAACAAATTTTATTTTTTAATGACGACATTTACACCTGTTTTTTCAATATATTATTTATTTTATGTTAACGATGAATCTTTACTTCGAGTTTCACTTTAATGTATTCTCAATATCATAAAAAAAATTAAATAATATAATAAAAAAATTTATCATAAAAACGTATTTTTGCAAAGAATAACTGATGTAAAAAAAAGAATAAAAATAATTAATATAATACATTTTTACCGTTTTATTTCTTTGGATTCTCAAAGGATAAGAAAACACGAAAAAGATTTAAGAACGGTATACACACAACCATAATATTAGTATTTTCAAATTTTTTTATGTAAAAAAATCAATTGTTCCTCTGTAGATATCATTATAATTGAAAGATGATATAGAGATACAGCGTTTTTCACTTTCAGCGTAATCTTTCACGTACGTCTTTTCTTTCCTCAATATTTCATCATTACTAGATATCACATTCAACATCATTACGTCAACACACTGCTTAGTGGCCATGTTCATCGCTCCAATATTTGACCGATCGACATTCTAATAGCACATATGGAAAACCTTTTCAAAAGAAAATACGATCATACAAGTTTGAGAAATGCATGTCGATTATCGTGCATCACATATAAATATTAAGGTAAGTAAATATCCTGTCTTGCTATTTGCATTTTACTATCTATAAAATTACCTGCACGTTTTAGTAATATCTGCACAAGAATGTGAATCTCAAATCTTGCGAAACCCTTTGTCAAAAATTTATTAAATATAAAAAGTTAACATTATTTAAAATGTCATCATCTGTTAAAGGAAATACGTTTTCGTCTATTTTAATAAAAATATTTGATAAATGCCAGTTCACCTATCTTGTATTAGATTCTTCGCATCAAAGATACTTTGCACTATCATAGTTACATCTGTTCAAGATAACGGAAACAACATTCATAATATGCTTAGCAGAATATTTTTAGATAACAGTAATTAAACACATTTTATACTGCTTCCCGTTTTAATCAACAATATAACTTCTCTATTGAAAAATAAATATATTTTAAGATAATAGTATACATGTTATTATCTTGTATATTTTACATAAGATAATAACATGTACCAATTTTAAATCATATAACATTATTTAATTGAAGAAATTAATTAGCCACACATAAGTAGAAAACTACACGGAAATAGCGTAAACAATTTTACGTGCTACAGATAATCCCTCCGTGCAAGTAGTAATATAACTGTGACAAAGCAATATTCTTTCGACGAAATTGATTGTTCAAGCGCACGCAATCTACTTTTCCCCTTTCCTATCCTTACTATGTTGAAAGCACCTGTAATTGTCATGCGCAACTTTTTACCATCACGCTATCGACAAAGCACACCAGTCGCTTTCGGGCCATCGTGACGATAGTATGGCAAAACTTAATATCCCCTGGCCGAATGTGAACAGTGAGAGAGACATAATCAATGCGCTAGTGTGGAATCGATGGATACTACAAATTATAGGAATCTGGCCGCTAGTATATTCAAATACTTCAATGATCGAAAAGATCTTAGCGACAATATCATTCACGTTATGTTGGTCTGCGCTCAGTTTCCTTTTGATTCCCATGACCATCATTACACTTTCGAAACACACTCCCATAAATGACAAAATTAAAGTGCTAGGTCCGTTCAGTCACGTATTCATCGTGATGTTGAAATATTTCTTCCTGGTGATTCATCATAAGAGCATCCAGCAATGCATTTGCAATTTGAGTACTGATTGGCGTACAGTCCAGCAAGAGAATCATCGAAAAATTATGATTAAAAACGCATCAAAAAGCCATTTATTATCCAAGTTTAGTGTAATATTCATGTATTGCGGAGGCTTGTGGTATCAAGTCGTAATGCCGTTTTTGTCGCATACTATCAACGAGCAGAATGTCACTATCAAACCAATGCCTTTTGCTGGCTTTGATAACGTTTTCAACTTCCATTTTATGCCAGTTTATGTGTCTGTCTTATGCGCGCAATGGTTCTCCAGCATCGTACTGTTCAACGTCACTATAGCAGTATGTTGCTTAGCAGCTATGTTCGTAGCTCACATTTGTGGTCAAATCGAGATCGTAATGGATCGCGTAGAAAACATTATAAAAGATGTACAACGCAATCATATGAAGCAATATATGGCAATTATTGTAAAACACCACGTGCAGACATTGAGGTGAGTCTCGTTGCATATAAGTAGTTACGGAAAAAATTATCTGGATGACATGTACCCGTTGTATTATTTAAATTAAAAATTTATATAAACACAACATATAAATAAAAAATAGAATAACACATTTGAGGCTTTCACGGGTATTATCTTCAATTATATCAGAAGGTTTGCGGGTTGTCACCGTGTTTTTATCCATTGCTAATGCCAACATTCCGTAAACATTACCGTTCACTTCATCAGGGCGAGAGATGCATTGATACTCTGTATAAAGGTTCTGTGTTCAGAATGAAAATTTTTCGTCTGAACAAGGATGTCCACGAATAATGTGATGTCACACACTTGGACGTTTTCATTCTGAACGAACAAGACGAACCTTGGAACAAACAGTTTTATTGTAAACCGTAACGCAAGTGGCCAAATTTACAAATTTGTCTTTAAATAACGATTACAAGTACAATTACAATTTTCCATTATATAATTATTATTATTGTTATTATTATTATTATTATTATTATTATTATTATGGATGTACAAATAAGTTTTAAAGCTTTTTTTGTATAATATAACGTTAAGTTTAATAATTTAAATTCAGAATTCAAATATTTTCGCGCTCTTTTGATATGTAGCAGCGCTTAACGTGTACTATTAAAAAAAACAATTGATTTAAACTCAAAATTAAATGGTTTTAAAATAGCGAGCGACAAGCAATTTATTCGACACTGCATTTAATACGAATTTCATCCAGAAAAAAGCGCTGCTAAAGCATATGAATCAATTTGTTCTGAAACAATGTTGTATCCAAAAGTACGTATAAGTTTTGATTTAGGAGATTTAAAGAGGATGATTTTGATGTTAGCGATAGAAAACGTAGTGGCGCTTCTTAGAAGGTTACAGACAATCAATTGCAAGCATTACTCGATGAAAACTTATGTCAAACAATAAAAGAACTTACACAGCAACTTCGAGTAACTCAACAAGATATTTCAATTCGTTTACGGCAGATGGGAAAGATTCTGAAGGAAGGAAAGTGGATGCCGCATGCATTAAGTGCAAAAAATAAAAATGATCGTCTTGAGAAGTGTTTAAATCTGTACAATAAACAGCATAGAAAATCTTTCTTGTGGAAAATCGTGACTTGTGATGAAAAGTGGATTTTTTATGATAACCCTAAAAAGAGAAAACATTATGTGGATCCAGAACCGACTACATTAACTCACTACATTAACGCCAAAACGCAACATCCACAGCAGCAAAGTTATGTTATGCATGTGGTGGGTGGGACATGAAGGGTGTGCTATATTATGAACTGCTCCATCCAAATGAAACGGTTAACAGTGATCGGTACAGTCAATAACCGTTTAAATCAAGAAATCAAACGGAATCGTCCATTTACTGGCAAAGGAAAACGTGAAATTGCTTCATGACAACGCTAGGCCTCATGTTTGTAAACCTGTAAAGAAAACGTTGCTAGCGCTTGGTTGGGAAATTCTACCGCACCCGGCGTATAGCCCAGACATAGCCCCTTCAGACTATCATTTATTCCGGTCAATGCAAAACGCCTTATTCGGTGTACACTTTCGAGTATTTGAAGAAGTGCGAAAATGGGTGGATAATTTTATCTCATCGAAAGGCGAAACCTTCTTCGCTTCTGGAATTCGCAAGCTGCCCGAAAGATGGCTAAAGATTATAAATAATGACGGAGATTATTTTGATAATTAAATGTGTTTTGTTTCTAAATAAATAAATAATAAATTTCATTTAAAATGCTTTAAAACTCTTATTTGTACACTAATATTTTTATTATATTATTACAATTCTCCATTATAACAATTACAATTACAATTCTCCATACTTTACAACTAAAAATTAATAACATAAAATAAATTGATAGAATTATGTTGCTTCTAATTTGATTAATTCTCTATTTTGAGTAATTATCTTTTATAAAATTCATGCATGTATTTATTACTGTCTATTTTATACTAATATATTGTAGAATAAATAATATATGTAGAATAAATAATGTAAATTAAAAAAGTATATATAATCACTTTAAAAGTTCAAACTATTATTCTCTCTCCAGACACATACTTTCTCGACTTTGCCTGCTTATCAGGAGACACGGCAGTGTCTCGGCACTAAAACATGGCGCGAGACATAATAATAATCTAAAATCATCTGGTTTTCTTATAGATTGCATAGGCATAGATAGGTTTGTGAATTTGGCACTCGACTTCTAAAAATTAAAATTCTTTTACACCAAATGATAGTATTTTGTTTGTAGTTGTTTGTAGTAATAATTTCGTTTGTAGTTACGTGTACTAAAAAAATATAAAGGTTTCATTCTGGAAGCACCTCAGTATCAGTGCACCCGTCGCCCTGATGAAGTGACTGGCAAGGTTCACGAAACGAATAAGGAATGGATAAAAACCCTATGATAATCCGTAAATCTTCTGATATAAATGAAAAAAGGATATTTACAAAAGTAAAAATGAAAATCTTTTTTTTTTAAATTTTTATACAGATATATAGAAATATATTTAGATAAAAATTAATATATTTAGCTCCTGTTAACTATATTCAAAGATATCCTACGGAAAGCAAAAGAAAAAAATAATTTATATCTCAAATGATGCGTGTGTGCGTGTATGTGCGTGTGTACATATATATAAAAAATACATTAAAGAGTTTTGCAGATTTTCGGTCAACATTGATAATATTTTACGCGAAATAGGTTTGGTTGAAGTAGTGGGAGCAACGTTGGTTATATGCTCGCTGGAATATTATTGCATCACGGTAATACGTAAACAACATTTAACTTAAGAAAAATAGCGTAAAAATCCAAATAAATCATATATTATTATGCATTCTACATATATTCAACTGCATATATTATATGTTTAACTTACATTCGCGTATATTTAGTTCGGTAATGTGAGTGACCTGGGACAGTACAGGTAATTTGGAGAATACGTACTTTTGTCAAATCCAATTGTGATATCCACCTATCTAGTAATCAAAGAAAGTTTAAATTAAAAATTTTTTTAATAACACTCATAGATGGATGTCACGACTGAATTTAAAATACATGCTGTCCCAATTTACTTGCACTATTTCAAGTCATCTACATTTGCGGTTCTTATCATTACATAAAACTATTTAACGTTTTTATGTATAAATATTTAAAATATTTTTAATGTTTAAATATATATATATATCACATCCCGTTTCTCAAAAAAATAAAATATAAAAAGTAAAAATATATGTTTTTAATTCAATAAAAATTTTACAAGTAAAATTAAATAATTTAATATTATCTTATCTTCGCAGGAATGGAATAACAACGATAGCATAGCCATTTTGACATATCTCTTTCTGTTAATATCTTTTGTCTTCAACGTTTTCATGCTTTGTTACATTGGTGAACAGTTAACGAGTCAGGTGTTTATACTTACATTTTCAATAATAAAATAAATTATATTAGATTTAAAATATTTGGATATTGAAACACATATAAAAATTTGTGTAACGTACGTACATGAATAATGTACATATATATAATAAACATATATTAAAAATAAATTCATTAAATATATAATAATATATGTATACATATACATATATACATATATTATATATATATGTATATATATAATATATACATATATTATTATATATATAATGTATATATATATTAAAAATAAATTCAGTGCAGTAAAATTGGATACACTTCGTACGAAATCGAGTGGTACCATTTACCAGGAAAAATTGCACTTGATCTCACGTTAATAATCAGCATATCACATCATCCGATAAAAATTACTGCAGGAAAAATGATTAATCTTTCGTTCTCATGTTTTTGCTCTGTAAGTACAATTTGTTATCACATTTTGACGGTTAAAAAACACAATAATAAAAATTTTTTACTCACATATATTTCATACATTAACAGGTCCTGAAAACTTCGATTGCATATCTAAACATACTCCGAACTTTCGTTTGATACATGCCAGAGGATTTTTTTTATTCTGTTCTATAACACTGAATAAAATAACATTCAGTCAACTTTATGTTGAAAGAAAAGAATAATTAAGTTAAATGAATGTTTCAAGATAATAATGTATACTTGCATGATATAACCAGTTACTTGCACATA
Organism: Cyphomyrmex costatus; assembly: GCF_001594065.2. Lineage (NCBI taxonomy): Eukaryota > Metazoa > Arthropoda > Insecta > Hymenoptera > Formicidae > Cyphomyrmex > Cyphomyrmex costatus. The sequence goes on along the minus strand of NW_017275304.1, from coordinate 202,962 downwards.
TTAATACATTAAATAAATAAATTTTATCCAAATCAAAATTTTATAATAATGTTTCACGCTTATCATTTAGAAACGCGGAATCAATTGCAACATGTCAATAAAAATATCGAAATAATTGCAATTTTTCATCAATTGTGAAGTTCACAAATATAATTTTGATTATATATATCTAAATGCATCTCAAGTTAAAAAACAAAATAGAAAAAAATTTAATTTTTTAATGATAACATCTACAAACCTGTTTTTCCAATGTATTATACTTTTTATTTCACATTAACAGTGAATCTATTTCGTGTTTTACTTCAATGTATTAATGAAATTGATGTTTGGATTGTTTCTGAAGCGAAACAATTGACGATCACTCATATATTACATATATTTTCAATATTCCTAAAGAAATAATAGTACGAAAGAGAACGTAAGTTGAAATGATATTTCTTTAACGAATAATCGATGTAAATCAGCATTCAACATGAAAAAAATAAGAATGATTAATATAGTATATTTCTACCAGTTTGTACCTTTTATTTGTACCTCAAGGGATAAGAAAATATCGGAGAAAAAAGTCTATACAGAACCATAATATAATATTTTCAAATTTCATTTAAAAAATATTTGACAAATGCTTGCTCATAACAATGTAGATTTTCGGCTGGTACCTAATATATAATATTTTGCACGAGTTATGTCTCGAAATAGTGGAAACGACGTTGATAATGTAGTTAGTAGAATATTCCTTGATAACGGTAATAAAATATTTCAAGTAAACATTTCAAGTAACAATTACATGTATAGTAGTTCATATTATTTAGTTAATAATCGTCACTTTTTCCTATTCATTTCATTTGTCTCCAACAGCTTTGTGTTTAGTTACATTTCCAAATTATTAACAAAGCGAGTGCTAATACATTGATTTCATATATCAAACTAAATTAATTATCATAATTTCATGGAATTATATTTCAGCTAATTGTGTATGTATTTGAATAACATAACTGATATATGTGCGTAATTCCCAAATATACAAAATTGAATACACAATGCGGCAAAGTGAAGTATATTACTTATAAAATTCAATGTAGTTTATCGAGAAATGACGCTATTAAATTAATTCTCATTAATATGTGGACATCCAGTACAAATTACTGCTGGAAGATCATTAAGTCTATTTTTTGCAAATTTTGGAAATGTAAGTATTCATTTTCATGTTCGCGAAAAAGAAACATTAAATTCGAAGGAATGGAAATGATTAAATGTAAATAAATTTACAATGTTAAGCAAGTAGATTTTAATACGTAATAGTTCATGCACTATATTTTGTAGAGGTTTTAAAAACACTGGTTGCCTGTGAAATATACTTCGAACTGCCATTCGATAAAAATATTGTACATGAAGTGACCTTCATTCATTTTGTACAAAGAAAAACAATATTTAACCAATATTTTTACATATGTGAATAGCATATTATATATCGACTTTGAATGAAATAACAGTTTTACTTGCATCTACAATAGTTATAGAGTTGTGTTCCAGTTTTATCAATAGTTCTATCAAATTACATTCAAAAACAACGTTTTAAAAAATACGGTGCTAACTTCCCAGAATCTTACTGGATTTCAAACGTATAAAGCGTAAAGTACAAAAATCCAAAGATTTCTATCTTTAAAACTGAATCCATCAATAGTTCTAGCTATAAAGTCGAAGAAATTGCCCAAAAATTGTACATATGAATGCGTACAGGTGATATGCTGGCAGATTCCTAAGAATTCAGACTGTTTCATAAAAATTCTGATATGTATTTTCTATATATTTCTGGCAATGAACATTGATGGAAATTTTTTAAACAATTTTTATCGCTCGAAAATTGCATATATCAATACATGCAAGTGATACGTTGGCGATTTCTGAATGTTTTATCGCAGATCTAGTGTATTTCTGACCTCATTTAAGCGTTTACTAAAGAGTTCTAGCGATATAAATTATTAGGAATTTTTAATAATTTTTATCACAAGGAAAAGGCGACTTTCTCGGCTGATAAAAATTGTTTAAAAACTTAACAAATAATCTACCATATATCATCGGAACTCTTCAGAAATCGTTCGGATAATTTCATAGATACACGGGAAGTATCACAAAGTTCACAAGACTGTAAGAAATCGACTATCATCTCACACATATTCTCTGAAAATCGCCTTTTTCGGGTGTGATAAAAATTATTTAAAAAATTCCTAGCAATGTAAATCGTTAGAACTCTTTAGAAAAGGTTTAAATTGGGTCAGAACTATACTAGACCTGTGATGAAACTGCACTAAAACTAGTACAAAACAGAGAGAACTCTTAGAAATCTGCCAGCATATCACTGTACGTGTCCATATGTACAGTTTTCGAATAACTTTTGTTTTATAGCCAGAACTATTGATATATTGAGTTTTAACAATAGAACTCTTTGAATGCTTGTAATTTACACTTTATACGTTCGAAATCCAGTGAGAGGATGGATGATAAGACGGGAAGTTAATATCACATTCTTTAAAACGTTTTTGGACGTAATTTGATAGAACTATACATAAAACTGGAATAAAACTGTAGAACTATTGTGGATGCGAGCAGAACTGTTATTATTTCATTCGATGACTATATATGATATGCTAGCTTCATAGATATAATAATATTAACATAAACATACATATTAAAGAAATTATTTAATGCAAAAATGATATTTGTGAGAAACTAATGTTGATCTTAAAATTCACAAGAAATGTATATTTCTTATACATAAATTATAAATATTTTCTCTCTGCTGTTCAACAAATAAGACAAGGTAAAATATATACATACATACTTCTTGTAGGTATATACAAAACAATATCTTTAAAAATTTGTATATTATTAAAAGAGATATAAAATACTGTACTGATTTTAAAATACTTTTTCAGATTAACTTTTATAACTTTTCTGATTTCATAAATAATTCTATTTTAAACTTCAAGTTACACGATTCACTAAAAAAAGATTTAATTAATCACATACAACAGTAAAATACGCGGAAATAACATAATCAGTTTTATATTCAATACAAAACTTTTCGTGCAGGTAGAAATACAACTGTGACAAAGCAATATTCCTCTCGACGAAATTGATTGTTCAAGCGCACGCAATCTACTTTTCCCCTTTCCTATCCTTACTAGGAAAGCACCTGTAATTGTCATGCGCAACTTTTTATCATCACGCTATCGACAAAGCACACCAGTCGCCTTCGGGCCATCGTGACGATAGTATGGCAAAACTTAATATCCCCTGGCCGAATGTGAACAGTGAGAGAGACATAATCAATGCGTTAGTGTGGAATCGATGGATACTACGAATTCTAGGAATCTGGCCGCTAGTATATTCAAATACTTCAATAATCGAAAAGATCTTAGCAACAATATCATTCGCGTTATGTTGGTCCGCGCTCAGTTTCCTTTTGATTCCCATGACCATCTTTACGCTTTCGAAACACAGTTCCATAAATGACAAAATTAAAATGCTAGGTCCGTTAAGTTGCGTATTCGTCGTGACATTAAAATATTTCTTCCTGGTGATTCATCATAAGAGCATCCAGCAATGCATTCGCATTTTGAGTACTGATTGGCGTACAGTCCAGCAAGAGAATCATCGAAAAATTATGATTAAAAACGCATCAAGAAGCCATTTATTATCCAAGTTTAGTGTAATATTCATGTATTGCGGGGGCTTGTGGTTTCACATTGCGATGCCATTTTTGTCGCATACTATCAACGAGCAGAATGTCACTATCAAACCAATGCCTTTTGCTGGCTTCGATAACATTTTCAATTTCCATTTTATGCCTGTTTATGTGTTTGTCTTATGCGCGCAATGGTTCTCCGGTATCGTACTGTTCAACGTCACTACAGCAGTATGTTGCTTGGCAGCCATGTTCGTAGCTCACGCTTGCGGTCAAATCGAGATCTTAATAGATCGCGTAGAAAACTTTATAAAAGGTGCACAACGCAATCATATGAAGCAATATATGGCAATTATTGTAAAACATCATGTGCAGTCATTGAGGTGAGTCTCGTTGCATATAAGTAGTTACGGAAAGAATCTGGATCAAATGTACCCGCTGTATTATTTAAATTAAAAATTTATACAAATACAACATACAAATAAAGAATAGAATAACGCATTTGAAGCTTTCACATTATCTTCAATTATACCAGAAGGTTTGCGAGTTTTCACCATGTTTTTATCCATTGCTAATGCCCACGTTTCGTAAACCTTGCAGTTTACTTCATCAGGGCGAGGAATGCACCGACACTCTGCACCACTCACTCTGATGAAGTGAACGGCAAGGTTTACGAAACGTGGACATTAGCAATGGATAAAAACACGATGACAACCGGCACGCAAACCTTTCTGATATAGTTGAAACAAGGATATTTATAAAAGTAAAAATGGAAATCATTTAAATTCTTATACAGATATATAGAAAGATTTATATAGATAAAAATTAATACATTTAGCTCCTATTAACTATATTTAATAATATCCTACGGAAAATAAAAAAAATAATTTATATATAATGACGTATGTGTGTGTGTTGTGTATGTGTGTGTACATATATATATAAGATCTATATTAAAGAGTTTTGCAGATTTTCGGTCAACATTGATAATATTTTACGCGAAATAGGTTTGATTGAAATAGTGGGAGCAACGTTAATTATATGCTTGCTGGAATATTATTGCATCACGGTAATACGTAAACAATACTTAATTTTAAAAAAATGGTGTGAATAACCAAATATATTATATATTATTATTCTACATATTACATACAGAATAGTCTACACATATTCAACTGTATATATTATATGTTCAACTTGCATTCGCGTATATTTAGATCGGTAATGTGAGAGTGACTTGGGACAGTGCAGATAACTTAGAGAGCATATACTTTTGTTAAATCCAATCATGATATCCACCTATCTACAATCTAAAGAAAATTTAAATAAAAAATTTTTTTAATAACTAATACATGGATGTCACGACTAACAGAAATACGTGCTATCTAAATTTACATGCACTATCTGAAGTCATCTACATTTGCGGTTCTTATCATTACACATAAATATTTAACGTTTTTTTTTGTATAAGTATTTAAAATATTTTTGATGTTTTAATAAACACATCCCGTTTTTTAAAAAAATAAAATATATGATGTATAAACATGTTTTTAATTTAATAAAAATTTTACAAGTAAAATTAAATGATTAAATATTATTTTATTCTCGCAGGAATGGAATAACAACGATAGCATAGCCATTTTGACATATTTTTTTCTGTTGGTATCGTTTGTCTTCAACGTTTTCATGCTTTGCTACATTGGTGAACAGTTAACGAGTCAGGTGTTTATACTTAGATTTTCAATAGCAAAAAAAATAAATTATATTAAATTTAAAATACTTGTGCATATTGCTATGTATAAAAATTTGTGTAACGTACATACATGAATAATGTACATATATTTATAAATTAAAAATACATATACATTGTATATATACAATATATATATAATATATATAATAATATACATATATATATAAATTAAATATAAATTTAGTGCAGTAAAATTGGATATACTTCGTACAAAATCGAGTGGTATCATTTACCAGGAAAAATTGCACTCGATCTTACGTTAATAATCAGCATATCCCACCATCCTGTAAAAATTAGTGCAGGAAAAATAGTTAGTCTTTCGTTCTCGAGTTTTGGCTCCGTAAGTACAATTCATTATCACTTTGAAAACATGAAAGGTATAATACTAAAAAGATTTAAAAAATCATATATTTATTACATTAACAGGTTCTGAAAACTTCAATTGCGTATCTAAACTTGCTCCGAAAATTCGTTTAATTTATACGAGACAATCGTTTTAATTTTGTCCCTGCCAGAAATAATTAGTCAAATTAATATTGATCGATAGCATTGGACTATCCACATCGATTCGACCAACCATTTTTTGCTTAGACATACAAAACAAGATTCAATAAAATCCATTTATTAAAAAAAAAGATTTATGAATAATTGTGAATAATTTACAAATACGCTAAATGAATATATGTTCCAAGATAATATTGTACAATTATTTGATAAAATCTATTAAAAGCACGTATTAGAACATGTAATAACAAATTTATCCCAATCAAAATTTTACATATTAGAAATAGAAATGTTTTGTTTATTATTTAGCTGAATTACATCAATTGTAATATATCGTTCAAAATACAATTCACATATTTACGATAATAATTTTTACTTAATAATGTTTTCCATCAATTATGAGAATGTTTGATACAAATACGATCTTTATATTATATTTCTAAATGCATCTAAAAAATATAAAATTTTTTATAACTTCTACATACCTATTTCCAACGCCCTTTTTTATTTTATAATAATTAATCTTTATTTCGTACTTCAATCTCGCATTTTCAATATCCAAAGAAATAATGTACAACCAAGAGAAACTTATTTTGAAATCGCTTAGCCGCAAGAAGCAATATGTTTTTATGGCGATGCTAACGTTCCGAATAAAAACGTTTCATGTCCAACGACCTTGCAATCAATGCCGCGCGCTGTCTACCTCGTGCAGTCTTTAACAGCCGTTGTGACCGCCAATATGCCAAGCACATGTAATGAGAAGGATCCAAACTATGTACAAAATATTTAATATATCTTCAAGTTAAACAATTGGATTCTGGGATCGATTGGTATTTGGCTCGATTGGAGGATAGGACGGCACGCGTCCAAAATCGCGATCACGCTCGGTAATTTCGCGTTAAGTTTCGCCATAGTACCTTGTGCCTTGCACATCGATGATCCTTATGTATAATCCGATAATTACATATACAATTACAAAGGAATAATTGTATAATATCAGATATAATCGTTTATTTTACTAAATAACTTTATATGTATAGTGAAGAAAATTATTTTTCATCAGATGAAATCGTATGAAATCAAATAAAACCATGTAATCTGTAGGATAATATTTCAGCTAGTGGTTACCCCCTTGGTTGTCACTTTCTTGGAAATTAATTAAAGAGACAAACTCTTATGTGGATGTAAGGATGCTAGATCCCGAACCACCGGGGATGGATCCCAAGTAAACTCGTAGCGCGGACGCTGGGGTTTTAGGCATGCTACCTCTTTAAAGAATCATTTAACCATAGGATGTGATCCCATTTTCTCTGCAAATAGAAGAGAAATCGCCGCGCGATCTGTGTTCAAGGACGAATACGAGCCCGTCGGGAGAGGTGCAGATAGAAATTCGAGCACTGAAGATACTGGCGGAGAAAAACAGCAGATCCGCCTTTTTCATACAGAAGGACCACCATAACCTGAGGGGCTTGGTATAATGTGCGATTGTGCTTTCCGACAGAGATGCCAGAGTCGCGTCCAACGCCGAAGTCGGTGTACCTCTCAGCACGAGGACTTGGCGGATAATTTCGCGGCCATCAGGGAAATTCTGCTGCATACCGGGTGAATTTTTCTGAAAGGAGATGACAGCAAGTTAACCTCTGGGTTAATTGGCTAATAACAAGGCGCTTAAATAAAGGAAGTTATGGTTGAATCGTCCACCAGGAAACGACTAAGACCCCTTCAGCTCTATCTGAGCTAATTTTCCGAAGGACTCTGGAAATTAATATAAGAAGAGGTAACGCGTAAAAGCAGAGCCCGCTCCAATCTATTGAAAATGCGTCAATCGTGCAAGCCCAGGGATCTGGAAGCTATGAGACGAATCTAGAACATTTAGCGTTAATCGATGAAGCGAACAAATCAATATCAAATCTACCAAACCTCAATTTTGTCAAAATAGGCATGCCCAATGGACTACTCTGTTTCCTTCGAGACTATTCAGGATTCAGCGTCTGCCTCGAAGTTCTGGGCCGAAGGAAAGTATGAAGCATAAGCAAAGATATCACGCCTTGTACACCATTCTCAGATTTTTCGCGCAAGACTTAAAAGATGCGGGTATTTAATTGAACCTATGCGGTTAACATAGGAGAGTGCTGTAGAGTTGTCTACTCTCAACAAAATGTCGCATCCTCATATTTGGAGTGCAAACGATCTCAAAGCGTGAAATACAGCCAGAAATTCTACAAAATTGATATGATTTAATTTATCTTCCATTGACCAAAAGCCCTGGGTTCGTGCTTCGCCGCAAACCGCGCTCCATCTTGTTAAAGATGTGTCGGTGACAATTTCGAGGGCGAACTGAGCTGATCTGATGACATTTAACCAGGGAATGGAAGCAACTCGTTACCCGCAACGAAGTTACAGCCACAAGCTACTTCTTTGGTAATCCTGCTGGTAATTGCGTTACTTCTTTCTTTTTTTTTTTTTAACTATAACGGCAACCTAGTTACATTTTTTGGATAATGTGGTAACGAAATTTACAGTAATTCCTATACATTGCAAAAGTATATTTTCGGATTTTTAAAAAGTAACGGAAAAGTAATGAAAAGTTACCTTTCGAGTAAAGGTAACTGTACCGAGTTACTTCAAAAATGTGATAACTAGAAACGGAAACTAGCTACTCTTTTTTTTGGTAACTTTTCATTCCCTGCTTAACTGAATGGGATTCGCTAGCATATCCTTCCACCACAGAAGATCCTCCCTGTTCGAAAAGAGAAAAGCCATTCGAGAATCGAGATCCCCGTTTGTCAAAGAAAGCGTTAAAAATTTCACTCTCTTTAGAATCTTAGTATGGAAAATACTGTATTGCACGGCTGAACAACTTGAAAATAAGGAGCCGATGTAATTCGCGAAGAGCCGGATCTTGCATGATTGTCTCTGTAACATAGCCAAAGTTTTTTTGGAGAAGTTTATCTCTCTTATCACAAGGGATTGATAACGAAAAGTAATCTGTATTAAAAATTAAACCTAAAAAAACGACAGGATCTCATCGCATTCAGCACACATTTGTGTATATAATAAGAACTCCTAGAGATGATAATAGACTTAAAGTCGCGTTGACATTCTCCAAACATGCTTTACGTGAGCTTCCGATGAGCAGGAAGTCATCTAGGTAAGCCACTGACAAAAAACCTCTACTTCTAAAAGGAAATAGCACAGGCTTCAAAAGCTTCGTGAAGATGTGCGGAATTGATGCGAGCCCGAACAGCAGAGCTCGAAATTGGTAAAGATGGCTCGGAAATCTAAACCATAATCTGCTACGGGTTCAATCGCTCCTTTGTTATGTAATCTAGCAATTTCTGCAGAACAGATGTCTTCTTCGGATTCCGTCAGGCGAAATAAAGGCTTCACATCACTGAAGTGGAGGCTGACTAATAAAAGGAAGTTTATATCCCGCGATAGCCTCTAAAATTATCGGATCCGATGTGATCTGTCACCATTGGGAGGAAATAAAACAATATACCAGCAACATATAACTGGCTAGGAGGAACTAACGTCACCTCGAATGAGATCTGGACCGGTGTGATGATTGGTGTTTGCTGTTCGACGCCGCTGCTTTCCTTACCACCGACCACGCTCTGGACTCAGGGTAATGAGCGTTTCCCGACTTGACACATGGCATCCGCGTTGGCAGGTTCGTCAAACTTTCCCGAAACCGTCAACGACGATCTGGCGATATCCTTAGAAGCCTTCTCCGAGAATGTGGTCTTTTTCAAAGATATATCATATCAAAGAAAAGGTCGTCCGGGATAGCATCTGCCACATTCATCGCTAAAAGGTTTAGCACCGGTTTGATCTGGGCTCTCCTTGACAAGGAGAGTCGATAAAATGAATCCGCTAACACCATTGCGCCGTCGTTGATCTTAGAGATAACAGCCCCGGCGTCCGAACCCAGCAAAAATTGCGTATCCAGACAAAGAAAGTCCGCGACTTTGCCAGAGAGGTTATGCCACTTGGAGATGACATGATCGTTCCAAAGTCGCAAATCCAGATTCTTGACATAAGAGCCAAAAAGTTGTCTCGTCAGAGCATCTGCATTCTCCTCGTCCGGTCCCATAACTACGGGGATATCCACCGCCGTTTCCGACTCAGACGGGAGCGAAAGAAGTGCTTCCTCCTCGCTGACCTCGCATCCGCAACGGTGAGGCAAAACGGCATAAATTGAAAAGGCTGCGACGACTAACCGCCTCTATTCCGCAAATACAGAACCGGTAAGCTGTACACACCTGAGACATGCGGATCTCCTGGCCCTTCCTATCTCGCAGGCGCTGCCAGTGAGTCCTCGTCCGGAGGGTCCTTGGACCGCTCCCGAGCGAGGGGTGTTTCCATCCTTCTGTGACCGAACCTCGGTCTGATGCCCGATTCAGGGCTCTCGCTCTTGATGTGAGAGAAGGCTGCCAAAACACGAGATAAGGGAGAACGAGACGCACTAACCTCTCTACGCGACAGCGTCTAATGCCTGTTTCCACCAATGCAGATTAACTTTAATCTCGGTTTAACTTACTGTTCATCTTTTTCTAATTTTTAGAATTAGAAAAAGATGAAGAGCAAATTGAACCGAGATTAAAAGTTAATCTGCATTGGTGGAAATGGGCATAAATCAGACGTGACATCTTTCTCTCCAAGGCTGAGAGACGATCCTCAGACGATGACCTCCTTCGCATCGTCGAACTATGCGAAGATCTTCCCATTGTGCGAGATAAAAAACACTCAAAACCGTGAAAATTTGTTGGGCGTAACTGTTGGGAGCGCGCAACAGGAAAACAATGATGGCTGCCACTCGCGCAGGCGCGAAAAACGGTGATGCACGGCGAGCTTTTTTGATTCTAAAGTTAAAATATCCTGTTACGAAATAATGCATCGGAATGCGACTACACATATCCATCCGGACGAGACTTGGCATAATTAATTTAGCTCAGAAATAATGTTACATATTCATTTCATTATACCTAATTTAATTGTTCATTTAAAAAATTATATAATTACATAACAGTTTTGCTTACATCCACAATAGTTATAGATTTGTATTCTAGTTTTATCAATAGTTCTATCAAATTACGCTCAGAAACAACGTTTTAAAAAATGCGGTGCTAACTTCCTAGTATCTTACTGAATTTCAAACATGTGAGACGTAATGTACAAGAATCCAAAGATTTCTATCTTTAAAACTGAATCCATCAATAGTTCTAGCTATAAAGTCGAAGAAATTGCCCAAAAATTGTACATATGGATGCGTACAGGTAATAAATAATTTTTATCACTCGTAAAAGGCGATTTTCAGGGAATATGTGTGAGATGATAGTCGATTTCTTACAGTCCTGTAAACTTTGTGACTTTTCTCGTGTATATGAAACTATCGGAACAATTTCTGAAGAGTTTCGATGATATAAATTATTTGTTAAGTTTTTAAACAATTTTTATCAGCCGAGAAAGTCGTCTTTTCCTTGTGATCAAAATTATTTAAAAAATTTCTAGTAATTTAAATCACTAGAACTCTTTAGTAAACGCTTAAATGAGGTCAGAAATACACTAGATCTGCGATAAAATATTCAGAAGTTACCAACATATTATATATTATCGTATCGATATATACAGTTTTCGATAAAAAATGTTTAAAAAATTTCCATCAATATTTATTGCCAGAAATATATAGAAAACACATAAGTGAAGTCAGAACTGTATCAGAATTTGTATGAATGAAACAGTCTGAATTCTTAGGAATCTGCCAGCATATCACCTGTATGTGTCCACATGTACAGTTTTCGGACAACTTCTTTTGTTTCATAGTCAGAACTATTGATATTATATTATATTGAGTTTCAACGATAGAACTCTTTGAATGCTTGTACTTTACACTACATACGTTTGCAATCCACATTTTTAAAAACGTTTTTGGACATAATTTCATAGAACTATAGATAAAACTAGAATAAAACTATAGAACTACTGTGGATGCGAGCAGAACTGTTATTATTTCATGCGATGCCTATATGTATATGCTAGCTTCATAAGTGTAATAATATTAAAATAAACATGCACATTAAAGAAATTATTTAATGCAAAAATGATATTTGTGAGAAATTAATGTTGATCTTAAAATTCACAAGATATGTACATTTCTTATACATAAATTACAAATATTTTCTCTCTGCTGTTCAACAAATAAGACAAGGTAAAATAAATATTTACATACTTCTTATAGGTATATACAAAACAATAACTTTAAAAATTTGTATATTATTAAAAGAAATATACAATTCTAAAAACTTTTTAAGATTAAGTTTATACATTTTTCTGATTTCATGAATAACTCCATTTTAAACTTCAAGTCACATGATTCACCAAAAAAAAATTTAATTAATCGCAACAGTAAAATACGCGTAAATGACACAATCAGTTTTATATTCTACAGAAAACATTTCGTGCAGGTAGAAATACAACAGTGACAAAACAATATTCCCCTTTCGCATCAAAGATACTTTGCACTATCATAGTTACATCTGTTCAAGATAACGGAAACAACATTCATAATATGCTTAGCAGAATATTTTTAGATAACAGTAATTAAACACATTTTATACTGCTTCCCGTTTTAATCAACAATATAACTTCTCTATTGAAAAATAAATATATTTTAAGATAATAGTATACATGTTATTATCTTGTATATTTTACATAAGATAATAACATGTACCAATTTTAAATCATATAACATTATTTAATTGAAGAAATTAATTAGCCACACATAAGTAGAAAACTACACGGAAATAGCGTAAACAATTTTACGTGCTACAGATAATCCCTCCGTGCAAGTAGTAATATAACTGTGACAAAGCAATATTCTTTCGACGAAATTGATTGTTCAAGCGCACGCAATCTACTTTTCCCCTTTCCTATCCTTACTATGTTGAAAGCACCTGTAATTGTCATGCGCAACTTTTTACCATCACGCTATCGACAAAGCACACCAGTCGCTTTCGGGCCATCGTGACGATAGTATGGCAAAACTTAATATCCCCTGGCCGAATGTGAATAGTGAGAGAGACATAATCAATGCGCTAGTGTGGAATCGATGGATACTACGAATGCTGGGAATTTGGCCGCTAGTATATTCAAATACTTCAATAATCGAAAAGATCTTAGCGACAATAACGTTCGCGTTATGTTGGTCCGCGCTTAGTTTCGTTTTGATTAACATGATCATCATTATGCTTTTGAAACACATTTCCATAAATAACAAAGTTAAAATGCTAGGTCCGTTCAGTTACGTATCCATCGTGACGTTGAAATATTTCTTCCTGGTGATTCATCATAAGAGCATCCAGCAATGCATTTGCAATTTGAGTACTGATTGGCGTACAGTCCAGCAAGAGAAACACCGAAAAATTATGATTAAAAACGTATCAAGAAGCCATTTATTATCCAAGTTCAGTGTAATATTCATGTATTGCGGAGGCTTGTGGTTTCACGTCGTAATGCCGTTTTTATCGCATTATACTATCAACGAGCACAATGTCACTATCAAACCAATGCCTTTTGCTGGCTTCGATAATATTTTCAACTTCCATTTTATGCCAGTTTATGTGTTTGTCTTATGCGCGCAATGGTGCTCCGGTATCGTACTGTTCAACGTCACTACAGCAGTATGTTGCTTAGCAGCTATGTTCGTAACTCACGTTTGTGGTCAAATCGAGATCGTAATGGATCGCGTAGAAAACATTATAAAAGATGCACAACACAATCATATGAAGCAATATATGGCAATTATTGTAAAACACCACGTGCAGACATTGAGGTAAGTCTCGTTGCATATAAGTAGTTACGGAAAGAATTATCTGGATCAAATATACCCGTTGTATTATTTAAATTAAAAATTTATACAAACACAACATACAAATAAAGAATAAAATAACGCATTTGAAGCTTTCACATTATCTCCAATTATACCAGAAAGTTTGCGGGTTGTCACCGTGTTTTACGAAACGTGGATATTAGCAATGGATAAAAACACGACAACAATCCGCAAACCTTCTGATATAATTGAAAAAAGGATATTTGTAAAAGTAAAAACGGAAATCTTTTAAATTTTTATACAGATATATAGAAAGATTTATATATAGAGAGATAAAAATTAATATTTAGCTCCTATTAACTATATTCAATAATATCCTACGGAAAATAAAAAAAAATAATTTATATTAAATGACGTATGTGTGTGTGTTGTGTATGTGTGTGTACATATATATATAAGATCTATATTAAAGAGTTTTGCAGATTTTCGGTCAACATTGATAATATTTTACGCGAAATAGGTTTGATTGAAATAGTGGGAGCAACGTTAATTATATGCTTGCTGGAATATTATTGCATCACGGTAATACGTAAACAATACTTAATTTTAAAAAAATGGTGTGAATAACCAAATATATTATATATTATTATTCTACATATTACATACAGAATAGTCTACACATATTCAACTGTATATATTATATGTTCAACTTGCATTCGCGTATATTTAGATCGGTAATGTGAGAGTGACTTGGGACAGTGCAGATAACTTAGAGAGCATATACTTTTGTTAAATCCAATCATGATATCCACCTATCTACAATCTAAAGAAAATTTAAATAAAAAATTTTTTTAATAACTAATACATGGATGTCACGACTAACAGAAATACGTGCTATCTAAATTTACATGCACTATCTGAAGTCATCTACATTTGCGGTTCTTATCATTACACATAAATATTTAACGTTTTTTTTTGTATAAGTATTTAAAATATTTTTGATGTTTTAATAAACACATCCCGTTTTTTAAAAAAATAAAATATATGATGTATAAACATGTTTTTAATTTAATAAAAATTTTACAAGTAAAATTAAATGATTAAATATTATTTTATTCTCGCAGGAATGGAATAACAACGATAGCATAGCCATTTTGACATATTTTTTTCTGTTGGTATCGTTTGTCTTCAACGTTTTCATGCTTTGCTACATTGGTGAACAGTTAACGAGTCAGGTGTTTATACTTAGATTTTCAATAGCAAAAAAAATAAATTATATTAAATTTAAAATACTTGTGCATATTGCTATGTATAAAAATTTGTGTAACGTACATACATGAATAATGTACATATATTTATAAATTAAAAATACGTATGTGTACACATATACATAATATAAATATAATATATATATATAAATTAAAAATAAATTTAGTGCAGTAAAATTGGATATACTTCGTACGAAATCGAGTGGTATCATTTACCAGGAAAAATTGCACTCGATCTTACGTCAATAATCAGCATGTCGCACCATCCTGTAAAAATTAGCGCAGGAAAAATAGTTAGTCTTTCATTCTCGAGTTTTGGCTCCGTAAGTACAATTCATTATCACTTTGAAAACATGAAACGTATAACATTAAAAAGATTTAAAAAATCATATATTTATTACATTAACAGGTTCTGAAAACTTCAATTGCGTATCTAAACTTGCTCCGAAAATTCGTTTAATTTATACGAGACAATTGTTTTAATTTTGTCCCTACCAGAAATAATTAGTTAAATTAATATTGATCGATAGCATTGGACTATCAACATCGATTCGAGCAAACATTTTTTGATTAGATTTTGTATTAACAAAATAAAATCTTTTTTTAAAAGAAAAGATTTATGAATAATTGTGAATAATTTATAATAATAAACTAGAAGAAGAAGCCTATAACGGTCGAAGCTAGATCAACGTGCTTATAATAATTGTAAAAGCTTATAATAATTGTAAGGTAGGCTCCCACTACATTACCTTACTGATGAGTCCAGTAGTGGAAGCCGGGACGAAACGCCAACTTGTTATATTCTTCGCAATCTTATTTTTCACGGAATTTGATTTATTATTAATTTAATTTACATTAAATTAATAATAAAAATCGTTAAATTTTAATATATGTCTTTCAACATAGTATTAAGATCTATAAGATGCTATGGCATCAAATTTGTTAAATTGCTTGTTAATTTAACTTAGTGATATTACTGCGGTAGTGAATATGTATGCGTCAATGCTGAAAATCTATCAGCGTCGCGGGGGGGACTACATACGCAGTATATAAAATTTCACACAATTATTATAAGCACGTTGATCTAGCTTCGACCGTTATAGGCTTCTTCTTCTAGTTTATTATTGTTTATCAATTACGGTCATAGAAATATTTAATATAATAATTTATAAATACATTAAATGAATATATGGGATGTTCCAAGATAATATTGTACAATTATTTGATAAAATCTTTTGAAAGCATGTATCAGAACATGTAATAACAAATTTGTCCCAATCAAAATTTTACATATTAGAAATATTATAGAAATGTTTTGCTTATTATTTACCTGAATTACATCAATTGTAATATAAAAAATTATTATCGTAAATATATGAATTGCATTCAAAATGCAATTCACATATTTACAATAATAATTTTTACTTGATAATGTTTTTCCATCAATTACGAGAATGTTTGATGCAAATACGATCTTTATATTGTTTTTCTAAATGCATCTAAAAAATATAAAATTTTTTATAACTTCTACATACCCCTATTTCCAACGCCCTTTTTTTATTGTATATTAATTAATATTCATTTCGTACTTCAATCTCGCATTTTCATTATCCAAAGAAATAATGTACAAAATCAAGAGAAACTTATTTTGATATCGTTTAGCCGCAAGAAGTAATGTGTTTTTATGGCGATGCTAACGTTCCGAATAAAAACGTTTCATACATTGCTAAAATCGCGCACAGACTATACGCAGTAGTCTATACGCAGAGAAAAGGATGTCTGCAATTCGAGCGTAAGCGCATGTCCAACGACCTTGCAATCAATGCCGCGCGCTGTCCACCTCGTGCAGTCTTTAACAGCCGTTGTGACCGCAAACATGCCAAGCACATGTAATGAGAAGGATCGGAACTATCTGCAAGATATTCAATATATCTTCAAGTTAAACAATTGGATTCTGGGCTCTATTGGCATTTGGCCAGTCTCGATTCGAGGCATAGGACGGCACGCGTCCAAAATCGCGATCATGCTCGGTAATCTCGCGTTAAGTTTCGCCATGGTACCTTGTGCCTTGCACATCGTATACGATGAGAAAGACATCATCATGAGATTGAAGCTATGCGGCCTGCTAGCATTCTGCCTCACCGCGATGACAAAATATTGTATCCTCATGATACGTCGTCCTAAGATACTCCATTGCATCGAATACGTAAAGAATGATTGGTGGCAGGTCGGTTATTAGTACTTAATAAATGCTAAATATCACAAAGTACCGAGAATGATTTGAATAAAAAAAAGTATGAATTAGTGATCTTAGTTCTAAAATTTGCTCTTTTAATATATGCAATTTGTATATCTATTTAAAAAATGTATTTTGCCCACACCGAAATAAATACGCGGTTTAATTACATTTTTTCTGTCTACATTGTAGTTATAACTTTGCTTTAAAGATAAAAAAAAAAGCACTGGCTAGATAATTAAATTAGTATAATAAATAGTGATCTCTTATTTATTTAGGTAAATAAAAATTAGTGTCAATAATGTGACAGGTAACATTCAGGTCCGACCGGGAATTGATGCTGAAATACGCAACCCTCGGTCGCAATCTAACAATAATCGGTGCATCATTCATGTATACTGCCGGCATTATTTATTATGGGATTCTGATTCCATTCTTTTCCGAAACCAAAATCAACAATCAAACCATCAGACCACTCGTTTATCCGACTTACAGTGAATTTTACCAATCTCAAATTAGTCCTATATACGAAATTGTGTATGTGGCTCATTGTATGTGCGGATATACTATATACTCGATAACAGCTGGTGCGTGCGGATTGGCTGCTTTGTTTGTCACTCATGTGTGTGGTCAAATCCAAGTGATCATGTCGCGATTGGAAAATCTCTTAAATGGCGAAAACCCAAACATTCATCAACGAATCGCTAACATCGTGAAGGATCACGTTCGCTTAGTAAGGTAATATTTCAGAATGTTAGCTTCTTCCTGACAATGAGAGAAAAATATTTGATATTTATAACTATAATAACATATTATTATAATTATAATTATTATAATATTAGTAATATTATAATATTGGTAATAACAACTATATATATAGTTCTAACAGTAAATGTACATATAGTTGGCAACCTAAAATATGACTATAATAACTTTAATTGTAGTCATTTTAGGTTACTAACTATTTAACATTTATTGTTAGAACTATAAATATGGTTATTATTACTAATATTGTAGCATTAATAATTATAATTATAGTAATTTATAATTATACTTACAAATATTAAACATTTTTTCTTTCAGTGCTTCAGTAATATAAAGAAATTAAAAATATAACAAAAAATTTTTAATAATTTGCAGTTTATATTGTAACTGTATAAGAATGTTTAATAATACACAAGTTATTAACAAATTAAGACTTTCTTGTATAATGTCAACTTGATTAGCATAATTAATTAACTCAGAAATAATGTTACATATTCATTTCATTATACCTAATTTAATTGTTTATTTTAAAAAATTCATATGATTACATAATATTGCATAATTTTGTTCATACGACTTGTTCAACTATTTTCATTTCATTTTATAAAAGATGTAATAGAGAATGCAACAGGTGGTCTCAACGAACATCTAATACATTTCAGTAAATAGTACCGTTATAATAGATTATAAGCATACGTTGTTGTATATCAGCCTACATTTATACATACTATGTATAATACTTATACTGCACTGCAATTAAGTACACAGTTATATTTGAATAGAAATGTTTGGAGTAATACATTCGAGTTTTCTCGTACAAGTTAAAACTTATTCCAGGTTTTCAACCGTAGTAGACGAAATTTTACAAGAAGTATGTTTAGTGGAGTTTACTAGTTCTGTATGCACAATATGTCTACTTGAATACTACTGTATAGTGGTGCGCTAATATGTACTATATATTAAATTTAAAACAACAGATAAAAGATGACTAGAGTAGCACGAGAAAATTATATATTTACTATTTACAATTTAATAGGACTGGCAAGACGACAATAAACTTAGCTTAGCAACATATTTCTTGCTCTTCATTTCATTTTGCTTTAATATATACATATTGTGTTATATTGGCGAGCTTCTCATGGAAAAGGTATGGCTATGTATTTCAGATTTTAAAATTAATCACTAATGTTAAATGATCGTATACGGCCGATGTTGCAGAGCATTGAAATCGGATCAATGTGCTATATGATCAATTGGTATCAATTATCGCCAAGATCTGTTCGCAATCTTATATTGATAATCGCTATGTCCAGCCATCCTATAAAACTTAGTGCTGGTAGAATGGCAGATCTGTCATTAACGACTTTTGGACATGTGAGGCATAACATATACATCACTTCTAGCTTGTTACGTTCTATTTCTCCTTCAGTTTTAAAGCTAAATTCGCACTCATTAGAGAAAAAAAACATTTTTTAATAAGCAATTATATTAACAGCTATATAAGTTTTATATGTAGAATCAACATATATAGTTAAACATATGTGATAAATTATGTACAGTAATAAATAATTTTATACACTGTTAAAAATTTCATGAAATTTAATATACTTTTCAGTTACACAATTTGAATTCAATTTCATGACATTACATTAAATTTAATGTATTTATAACAGAAAAACATATAATATTTGCATACATGTACATAAAATTTAATGTATTTGTCATAAAATTTTATGAAATTTGATATACTTTTCATAAAATTTTATGAAATTTAATGCACACGCTTGTTACATTTAAGCAGCTACTGTTACTTAATTTTCAGTTAAATCATTCATTACTTTTAATTTCGTTCATAACCGCGAGCTTTATTTACACATATGTAAAGGAAGCATTTCTAACAGTGATATTGCAGATAAAGCTAGATGAGATTATAAGAATTTATTTTAGTTCTCACATATTTAACTTTTGTTGCAATAATTATAAAATAGTTTATTCAATTACGTATATACTAATTATATATATAAAACTTGTATATTTGTCACTCATATAGTTATCACTATTATTTTTTTCTAACGATGAGTACAACAAATCTACCGAAAAAAAATCAATACCTTAAGAATTATTTAATGATACTCTTGCATATCAAATCTAGCAATGATTTTATTCTTTACAATTGTAAATTACAGCTGAAAAAATATTATTTTAATATATTTTTTTAGGTACTGAAAACGAGCGTGGCATATCTGAGCTTCCTACGGACATTAGTAATGTAAATATAATGATTGCAATTATATAAAAAATATTAAGAAACGTATTACATTTCATCTAGTTAATCTGTACAATGTAGAGAATCTTAACATATATATAATAATATTATTTAGAATAATACTATATATCAATATCAGTAATATTTACAAAGTCACATTCTTTCGATGTTAACCATATTGTTGAGCCATCCGCGCACAAATAATTTATAATCTCATTTTCTATTCTTTTAATCCATGCTAACAGTTTAAGTTTAACTAAATAAAAAAAAATTAAATAAAGCAGAAAATGTTAAACTATGAACGAATGTCTCAATTTTATCAAACCTGATTCCTCAAATAATGAATTAAGATCGATTAGAAAAATTTAAACAGAACGACAAACTTGCTTCTTTGATTTGGAATTAACATCATTTTAAATGTAAAATACGCTTTGTACGATCACTTCCCGATTAATAGTGTGTACACGAACTGTCAGATTTATTGACTATCAGCTAGCATTGCAAAAAAATGTCTGTAATGTCAGCGCAAGCGCACATCTCGGAACCTTGTAATCAATGCCGCGCATCCATCTAGTCTACTCTTCTTGCAGTCTTTAACAGAATCTGTCACCGCGAACATGTCTAGTACACGCGATAAGTCCGCGAAGTCACGTAACTCTAATTATCAGCAAGATATTCGATATGTTTTCAAGTTAAATAACTGGATTATGGGGTCGCTTGGTATTTGGCCAATCGCGATACGAGGCATTGGAAAACACATGTCAAAGATTGCAATCGCTATTTTTAATTTCGCTTTGAGCTTCGCGATAGTACCTTGCGCTTTGCACATCATTTATGATCAAAAGGATATCATCGTAAGGCTGCAGCTAAGCGGTTTGATAGCCTTCTGTCTCACTGCAATGACAAAATACTTCATCTTCGTGATACGTCGGCCTAAGATACATCGCTGCATCGAATACGTGAAGAACGATTGGTGGCAGGTCGGTGTTGCTAGTAACTGACATATGATATCGTGTTAATGTGGAATTCGTTACAAGGTACTGAAAAAATTATTTGAGTAAAAAAAAATAGAAACACTTGAATAAATAAGTGATCTTGATTTGAAATTAATTCAATCTTATAATTACTAATGTACTACCATTAAAAGTACATATACATTTGTGCATTAGAACATAATAATATATTTATGTATAAATATATTTAATATAAATCAAAATGTACGATTAATTAATCTTTTCTCCGCGCTGCACAGCTAAAATTTTAATTTAAAAAAAAATTAAATTGCAAAATTGGTAAATGGCTAATCTTTCATCTATTCCGATTAAAACAAATAAAAGTTATTAGCAACACTGTGATAGGTGACATTCAAGTCCGATCGCGAACTGATGCTAAAGTACGCTACCACCGGTCGCAATCTGACGATAATCGGCGTGAGTTTCATGTACACTGCTGGTATTATTTATCACTTGATTCTACCGTTCTGTGCTGAGCATAAAATTAACAATCAAACCATCAGACCGCTCGTCTATCCGACTTATAGTAAATTTAGTCAATCACAAATTAGTCCAATATACGAAATTGTGTATGTGGCTCATTGCATGTGCGGATATACTATATACTCAGTGACAGTTGGTGCCTGCGGATTAGCGGCTTTGTTTGTTACTCATGCATGTGGCCAAATCCAAATACTTATGTCACGACTAGAAGATCTATTGGCCGGTGAAAGATTCAAACAAAACCCGGACAACGTTCATTATCGAATCGCTACCATCATAAGAAATCACGTAAAAATAATAAAGTAAGATATAATCTATAATATTTAAAACTTCGCAATTCATTTAAAATTTCGCAATAGTTTATTAATATTAAAAAGTAAAAATGCTGTTAAAAAATTTAGTTTTCAATTTTAATAAAAAAAAAAATAATAATAATAATTTGTCTAGTTTAATTTGTGATACTGATGTTAATATTATGCGTAAGTTCATATATAGTTTATTTAATTATTATCATTTCATTGTATTATATATAAATATAGTAAGAAGACAAATGCAACAGGTGAGCTAAACTATCTCCAATCCATTTTAGTAGACAGCACTGTTGCGTGTTAGATAATACGCAGACTATAAGCATACCCTCTATTAAGTATATGTATCAGCTTAGTTATATGGTATACTTGCACCGTATATCAATTCTTGTATATTGAGTTCGAACAAAAGCGTAACGCTTAAAATTCAAGCTAATGTAACTTCGTTAAAAATAAACGAAATTTAAATTTAAAAACAGAATTTTGAAGCTTTAAATCTATATTTTCATGAAAAGTGACTGTCTTTTGAGTTTCTACGAGTTTGATCATTTTTTGCATACAGAAAACTACAAGCTAAACAAAATGAGAAATTTTCTTCTCACTTTATGGGTTTATCACGTGCCCAAAAAAAACTTCAAAAATTTTGAACACTTTCTAACGTAAAAACTTAAAATTTTCCCAACAAAATTGTTTTTTAAAAATATTCCTAACAATTTTTATTATTGAGTTATCACGGATTAAATAAAACAAGAAACTTTGATTATTCAAATCTTCGTCGAAAATCATTGTAATGCAAATAATAAAAAACAAATTTTTTAAGGTGAAACTTTGTTTTATCAAATGGTATATAAATTGTCAAATTTTTGCAAAAACATATATTAGACATGATACAAATAAAGTAACGCTACGAACTTTTGTTTCAACTCAATTATAATTACAATACTATTACTTATAATTAGAATAAGTGAAGTAATACATTCTTATTTTCTCATATAAATTGGAATAACTTATTCCAGGTTTGCGGCAAAAGTGGAAGAAGTTTTACAAGAAGTGTGTTTAGTAGAGTTCACTAGTTCTGTATGCACGATATGTCTACTCGAATACTATTGTATTGTGGTGCGCTAACATATACTAAAGAAAAAGAAAAATATAATAACTCATAACAAATTATAAAATTGCTATTTAAAATTTGATAGAATTGGACAGCAGATGACAGACTTGGTTTTGCGACTTATTTTCTCCTCCTTATGTCATTCTGTTTCAATATTTACATATTATGCTACATTGGCGAGCTTCTCATGGAAAAGGTATATTGTTTCATTTTTCTGACACGCTACGTTTAATTTCGACATCGTTAGTCACAAATGAGTAATTATTCGCGACTGGTTTTGCAGAGCACTCAGATTGGATCGATATGCTACATGATTAATTGGTATCATTTATCGCCAAAATCAGCTCGCAGTCTTATATTGATAATAGCAATGTCCAGCCATCCTATTAAACTTACTGCTGGTAGAATGCTAGACCTGTCATTAAAATCTTTTAGAAAAGTGAGACACATTACGTACATTTATTAATTTCATTTCTATCTTGTAACTTCTATTCTTATAATTTTAAAACAAAATTTGCAATAATTCTAAAATTATCAAATTATTTCAATATCTTTAGAATTAATTAGGGAACGGGAGGGCAAAGTGGAAGGAGAGAGCAGAGCGGAAAATATTCATATACCTATTCAAATATCCGAGCGTGCCGCGATCGGAACTTACTATGAGATAGCGATCCTCATACGCATACTCAAGGTCCCGAACGCGGCATGCTCGGATATTTGAATAGGTAAGTAAAGTAAATGTACTATAGTTAATGGACATGAACCAATTGTTAAATAAAGTGATAAAACATTTCAAATATAAAGCTTTTGATGGTATGTACAATTTTAAATTAATTCGTAATTAAATTTTTATAAATAACAAATTTATTTAGAGTTGTACATATCATTAAAAGCTTAATATTTACAACTAATATAGGAGATAAGGGCAAGAGCCAATAAATTAATTTAATTAGTTGTTTAATACATATTGAGCCTTATCTCAATCATTTTAATATTTACAATTTTGTAGCACTTTGTCCAATGAATTGAGTCAATCTACTAACTGTCCACTAACTGGTACATTTATCTCATATTAATATTTTCCGTGCTTTATTCTCTTCTTCCGCTTTGCCCTCTCATCCCCTAATATTACTCTTATATAACAATAAAACAATATATTCAATCTAAAAAATGCAAAAACTTGATTACAGTTGCAAAAATAATATCATAGTTTAATTTAATTTTTTTAGGTACTGCAAACTAGCCTGGCGTACCTGAGCTTCCTACGGACGTTAGTCATGTAAATTATAAAATAATGTGACATATGTTAAGAAATACTTTAAGGTTAATCTAGTTAGTTCAGCATAGAAGAAAATCTTCTCGTATAGCTGTAATGTATAAAATTACTCATATTACTGATAGAATAAAACTTAAGTCTCTATTATCAGGTGTGCACATCTTTACTTTTTTTATCCTACTATTGTCGTTGAATTATTTATGTATCATCAATCTCAATATTTGTATTTTTTACATATATGTATAAAAAATATAAATGCGTGCTAATACAAATTATTTAACTTTGATGATAGAATAAAAAAATAATGTTACATTAATTTCTTAAGTTCATTTTTTTATTTTAACTTCTCTACTTTCTCAAATTACCGATTAAAAACAGATAATTTAATCGAATAAGGAAAGAATCTTTTTGATCTAAAACCATTGAGTGTAAGGTATGCACTGCACAATTATACACTCCTATCAATCACACGCGATCTGTCAGACTGTGTCGACAAAGTGGAAGGATGCCTGTAACGCGAGCGCAAGCGCATGTCCGACAACCTTGCAATCAATGCCGCGCGTTCACCTCATGCAGTCTTCAGCGGAACCTGTCATTGCAAACATGGAAAGCTCACAGGACGAGCATGTGACATCACCGAACGCCAGTTATCAGCGGGACATACGGTACATCTTCAAGCCCGGTAGCTGGATCCTCGGTCCAATCGGCATCTGGCCTATTGCGATTCGCGGAATCGGGCAATATACATCCAAGATCGCGATCGTCGTGTGTAATTTTGCTTTAGCCTTCGCGATAGTGCCCTGCATTCTGCATATGATCTACGATCAAAAGGACCTCAACATAAGACTGAAGCTCTTCGGGCTACTAGGCTTCTGCACTACCGCGATGATGAAGTATTGCGTTCTCGCGATACGTCGACCCAAAATATTACGCTGCATCGAGCATGTGAAGAGTGACTGGTGGCAGGTCCGTGTTGTTAATACGTAAAGTGTGTTACAGGATCAACAGACAAAATTTATCAGCGTAACGATGGCAAATATAGCAACTAGCTTTTTTTCTCTTGCAAGCTCAAAAAATGTGGCGACACGAGAAACCGACTAATGTAATTTCTTAATCTCAAAATTATTGCAGATTTAAAACTGTATTCTATACATCGACAAAATTTAGATCTAATTTCAAAGTATACTTTTCCGTGTTCACGCAAAACAAATCTCGCATTAAGACAAATCTTATTTTTGAATAATTTTATCCATCTCATAATTTTTGTAGTAAATAATGATTATTTTGCCACTTATTTCTTTTAACAAATTGGTTGCTTACAATTGTGACAGGCGAAATTCAGCTCTGATCGTGAATTGATGCTGAAGTACGCCACCACCGGTCGTAGACTATCCATGATCAGCGCGACTTCCATGTACATTGCCGGCTTCATTTATCACACAATTCTGCCGTTTTGCACCGAACACAAGGTCGACAATCAAACCATTAGACCACTCGTGTATCCAACTTACAGTAAGTTTTTTAAGACGCAGGCGAGTCCAATATACGAAATGGTGTATTTGGCCCACTGTGTGTGCGGATATACCATGTACTCAGTGACGGCCGGATCGTGCGGATTGGCAGCGATATTTGCCACTCACGCGTGTGGTCAGATCGAGGTGATCGTATCTCGACTCGAGGATCTTTCATGTGGCAAAAATTTCGAGCAATTATCGGACGTTGATCAAAGAATTGCTCTCATTGTGAAAAGTCATGTTCGAATATTAAGGTAATATAATTAAAAATGAATACTGCTTTCCGAAATTAATATATTATCACTTTCAATATAATTAATAGAATTTTGGCTCCACCCAAAAATTTTTTAATTCTTATTATTTTTTTAATATATTTTAAAAAATAAATAAGAAAAAATAAAGGCCTGAAGATAAAAATGCTTCAATTTTATATTTTGATTATTAATTGCAAAAATTATTTTATTTTAATAAAATCAATCTGAATCATAATATTTGCAATAGCATTCTCCTCAGACTCTTAAAAATTCTATAAAAAAACAATAAATTTACAAAAAATTAATAAATTAATAAATCTATAAAAATTAATAAATAAATTATAAAAAATGTTCACCTCTATCTTTACATCCATATCTATATATATATTACATGTATTTATATCTCATTTTTAGAATTTCGATATAATTTGGATATGACTGAGAAATCAGACTCTTTTATAAAATGATTTAGAATTATTCCTATAAAGAGAAAATATTTTTTAATATATTTAAAAAAAAATTCCAGTTACTAATATTCAAATTAATAGTCAATGATTTTTTCGAATAAAAATTTTCTACTTTATAATATACAATAAACTTTTCATCACGACTTACAAAAGGCGGGTAAATGCAACAGGTGGATTGAATGAACCTCCAATGCATTTCAGTGGGCGGCACAATTGTGTGCTCACAGATGCGCATGCGTTATCATATCCTCGACGAATGCCTATACACATACTCTTCACTGAATAAAGCCAGATCTAAGCCGATATTCATAGGCCGGTATTCATGGTCAGTTCTTATATTCAAGCCGTCTTAAGTTCAGTCTTGAGGTATCACAATCAGAAGGCCGCATTAGCGTCTTAAAACTTAAAACAGTTTTGAAATAAGAACTGACTATGAATACCAACCCCAGATTTTGAAAACAAGCGCGAACAAACATGAACAAACAATTTACTTCAATGCAAATTGGCAATACCAAATTCGTTCACTGACAACAAATATTCTAAATTTTAATCAATCAATTGTGTCATATATTGAGCTCAGAAAACATGCGATATTCACTAGGTGGACACACACACACCCACACCCCCTCCACACCCCCTATCCCCCCCACCACACACACACATACCTATGCCGGCATCGCTCTATGTTTAAAAGAACGAAAGGAGAAACAGAAAATAGCCAGCGGAAAGTATAAACGCTAATTTCGATCTTCTTAATCATCGCGGTTAGATTTGCATGTCATTCCCGTCACTCTTTGATCCGGTTTGCGACATCCGCAAGTCGTCATCAACGGTTCGCGGCGCTCTTGCTCCCGCGGCGCTTTGATTCCGCGGCAGTAAACAACAGTAACAACGAGATTTCCATTATTGCAAAATGGTAATAGTTTACGCCCTCAAAGTATCTTAGGACGATATATGATGATAAAAAATATATGTGTATTTGATGCCATAATGCAATCCATATTAATAGGTTATCGTAATTGGACTTCTTATTATGATTAAATTAACACTCACAGCAATAATACATTAAAATTGATAAAAATGATATCATTTTATAATGCTGAGAATGGAAATGGTTTATAAAAGTTAATATCTCATGTGCAAGTAACAATAATATATCTGTTACAGATTTTCCGCCGCCGTGGAAGGAATTCTACAGGAAGTATGTTTACTAGAATTCGCTAGTTCTATATTTACAATGTGTTTGCCCGAATATTACTGCATAGTGGTGCGTTTAAATATATGTATATTTAAAAAAACCAATACTTCTTTAAAGTCTACACAGACTGCAAATTATTTATTTAAAATTTTTAATAGGATTGGCAAGACAGCGATGCAGTAGGGCTAACAACTTATTTTCTGCTCTTTGTTTCATTTTGCTTTAATATGTTCATATTATGTTATATTGGAGAGCAACTCGTGGACAAGGTATATACGAGTATAAACGCGTGTGTGAAGTTAGCACCCCAACTTTGAAATTCCGTAGTTCTGAGTTGAGTTCCCGGTTCTTCTTGACGAGACAAAGTGTTCTATATGTATATAAGAACAAGAGTTCCGCTAAATAACCATTTTTAAACAATTTTCAAAAAATGGGGTGCTAACTTCTCATCGAATTTCGAGATAGAATAATTCTGAGCGGCTTAATAGCTTCATTTTGCGATTGCCTAGAGTTCCTGATACAAAAAAAAATTTCAAAAATTCAAAACAAAATTAAAAATTTTTTTTAAATTAATTTTTTTATACAATAGTTCTGATAATAATTCCTGCTTCCTTGTAACAATACGAAGAGTTCTCTATAATTTTTAATGAGATATCCACTTAATAAATAACTATTTTTTAATAATTTTTAAAGAATGGAGTACTTAGTTCTTAACGAATTTCAAGGTCGCAATATACAATAGTTCTGAGCAATTTAATAGCTTTATTTTGTGAATACCTAGAGTTCCTGATACATAAAAAACATTTTTGAAAAATAAACTAAATTTAAAAAAAATATTAAAAACATATGAAAAATTTTTTTGAGAGTTCCAGTAGTTCTGAGTGGCTTTCTCTAGAATTCTCGACGAGTTCTATCGAAAACTATTAGGTCGCAAAACGATTGGACCAACGATTTCCGAGATGAACTCATTAAAAGAATGCTTTTTCTTTTTACAAACGTCGCTATATCTTGCAAACCGTTGATTCAATCGCTTTTTCGCCTAATAGTTCTCGATAGAACTCGTCGAGAACTATAAGAAACGCTACTCAGAACTACTGGAACTCTTAAAAAATTTTTCAAGAATTTCTAATGTTTTTTTAAATTTAGTTATTTTTCAAAAATGTTTTTTATGTATCAGGAACTCTAGGTATTTACAAAATGAAGCTATTAAGCAATTCAGAACTATTCGATCTTGAAATTCGTTGAGAAGTTAGCACCCCATTTTTTTAAATTATATTAAAAAATAGTTATTAAGTGAATATCTCATTAAAAATTATAGAGAACTCTTCGCACTGTTACAACTAAGCAGGAATTATTATCAGAACTATTGTATAAAAAAATTAATTTAAAAAAAATTTTTAATTTTTTTTTTAATTTTCGAAAATTTTTTTTTTATGTCAGGAACTCTAGGCAATCGCAAAATGAAGTTATTAAGCCGCTCAGAATTATTCTATCTCGAAATTCGATGAGAAATTAGCACCCCATTTTTTGAAAATTGTTTAAAAATGGTTATTTAGTGGAACTCTTGTTCTTATATACATAGAACTCTTCGTCTCGTCAAGAGAAACCAGGAACTCAACTCAGAACTACGGAATTTCAAAGTTGGGATGCTAACTTCACACACGCAGTATAAACACGATGTATAAACATTAATTTACACGATTAATTTATACAATTATTTTAATTTTGTAACATTTAATGATGTAATTTTCATGTCAATAAAATTGTAATGAAAAATCGATGAAGTCCATTTAGGACATCAAGCATTTTTCGCAAATTTAATATTTTAGAGCAGTCAAATTGGAACGAGATGCTTCATGATACGTTGGTACCAACTGCCGGCAAAATCAGTTCGCAGTCTAATTTTAGTAATTGCTATGTCCAGTCATCCTATAAAGATCAGTGCTGGCAGAATGATAGATTTATCACTAGCAACATTCGGAAATGTAAGAAATTATGAGGCGTTTACGCGAAATTAATATAAAGTTAAAAAAAATAAATCGATATATTTTATAGTTATTTGCTTATAAGTAGTTTTACTTTTTATGTACTCTTAATAAAAGACTACAACTATATAAGAAATTATAAATTACAAGAAAGTATTGTATTTTAATATAACTTTTTATTAGGTACTCAAAACAAGTCTGGCGTACTTGAGTTTTCTTCGAACATTAGTAGTATGAATATACTGGAAGTACTGTGACAATTAAATACGTAAAAGGATAATATTAAAAATGTAATGATTCCTACTAAATAGAATTCTCATAGATCAAATGTGAGCATTTTAATAAAATAACTATATTTAATATTGTTTAAAATAACAATGATGTAATTAATATTGATTTTGCATATCTAAGGGTAATTTATTTTAACTTTATCAATCAAATATCTCAAAACTGATAAGTTAAAAAAAACAATGGTAAAATTAATTTCTGAAAAAAATCTATTTTTTATTACCATAATATAATAATAAAAGTCATTGTCACTTTTTAAAATGGGGGGGGGGG